>NW_005320293.1:0-1185 GCF_000412655.1 Myotis brandtii
CCAACATCACACACCCATCCCTGAAGCAGGGAGTGGGACCCCACCTCCACCATGTTGGGGAGGTGAGAACATCTCCAAACAAAAATTAGGGAGAAAGGAAATGGATTCTGGAGGAGCAAATACCTTATGACCACTACAGTCACATGAGGGAAATATGATTTATTCCATCCACAATAAGGCATGGAGCACATACAGAATTGTGTCAGGTTCCCACCAGGAAACAACAGACACATTCAGATTAGGTAATTTGAAAAGAGTTTAATAAAGGGATTATTTTACAAAGGCATGGACAGGGAGCAGAGAAGCCACGGGGATTGGGCATAACCCAGGGCTAGTCACAGTGACAAAGAGAGATAGCAGTCACCACAACCTGAGAGAGACGAGCTGTGTAAAGAACATGGTCTGACAGGAGCAATGGCCTTGGTCCAAGAGATAGCCAGCTCATAGGGACATAGGGACCCCACAGGGAGAGAAGTAGGAAAATGAGTCCCAGATCCCTCTCTCCTTCTCCCTCTGGTCTCTTGCATGTGTCCTGTTGACTGAAGCAGGCCAGAAACCAGAGGGCAAGGAAGCCTGTTGAAGCAAACTATTCAGGTCAGCCTCCAGGGTGCAAAGCATTGAGGAAAACGTAGGGCATGGACCTAGAGAGGCAGATGAAAGGTGGCCAGCACATCTAACAACTCAGCATCTCTTAGGAGCAGGTTGGAACCCTTGGTCCTCACACTGGGGAAACTATTTCAAGCAGCACTCTCAATGTTATTCAGAACATCTTAACATTATCATTGTGGACCCCAACAATTTGTACTGTAGACAAATACCCCAAGTACTCCTGAAAGACATGAGTAGTAAACCACAATTGGGGAAACTTCCATACAGAACGAAATATCACTGGGGGTCATGAGCAAGTCAAAGTCCCTCAAAAGAGGAAATGAATGATTAATTGTATTGATATATAATTTTGTACTCTGAGTGTATCAGTTATCTACTGCTGCATAACAAATTACCCCAAAATCTGGTGCCAAAAACAATAATAATCACTTATTATTTCACATAGTGACTGTGGGTAAGAAATTTGAAGATTGCTTAGCTGAGAAGTTTTGGCTCTGAGTGTCTCTTGAGATGGCACCAAGATGTCAGCTGGAGCCTTAGCCAGTGTGGCTCAGTTGGTTGGCCATCATCCCATGC
>NW_005320294.1:0-1186 GCF_000412655.1 Myotis brandtii
CATTCTCACTTCTGAGAGTTTAGCTCTCTCACAATATTACTAATTTAGAACAAAGATGAAAATCAAGAAAAACCTCACCTCTGCCCACCTGAAATTTTTGGTTTGGTTACTTCTCTCCATACAGCAAGCACTCATTTAATGTAATTTGAGAATGTCGCTTCAGGTGGTTGTTATGGTTTTTAGTGGATGATAGTCCTGGAGAAGACACATACCTAGGAATGACTTAAGTCTCTTTTCTTATGGAAATAAAGTTTGTAAAGGATCTGCTGGGGTCTGTCTTTCAACTTCTTCTAGAAATGATTTCAAATGATTACAAAACCTCTATTTCAATTTCTGACAGAAATGATCACAAAACTACATTAAATCAAATGACCTGAACTCCATGCAATGCCATTTTAACCTGGTGTCTAATAAGATGTATTACTGACAATAGCTTAGAAGTAGTTGGTTTTTTTTGACTGGTGTCTTTATTCCCAAATTTTTGAGAGATTTTTTTTCCCCCTAATAGTAGCAGAGTCTGAGACCTAAGCATGACCCACACTTATCTGATATCTGAAAGTAAAACTTGCATCTTACTATCCAATGGTCCTTGAATGATTAAAAGCATCTCATATTTGCTAGTCCCTTAGAAAACCATCAAACTGTTTACTGTGATAAAAATCAGGAAATAGGATTTTGGAGGCCATGAGATCTCTGTGAGTAACCAATGCACTGTTCAAACTGAAGAAAGCTTGGAGTGGAGTCCTCTAGCTCTTAGAGGCAGAAGACAAGGTGGCAGTAGACTAGTGGGCTGGCCCAGCATAGTCCCATAGCTCCAACCTGTCTTGATAAGGCAAAAGTATGTGCCAGCTTTCAAACTATGTGTCAGTCAGTTAAAATGTAATTAATTCAGGTACACCTTTCTTTACCCTGATGTGTATCATAGACTACTGTGCAATGTTCTATTTATTTTTACAAAAACAATTAGAAGGAGATAGGAAATTCAGGAAGGTCTCTTTTGGGGAACTTCTGACAAGTTTCTTGCAGGAACCTTTACATTCCTCTCAATGGTCTTTTGAGAACCAGCCAGAACTCTGTTTTATTATCTTTCCCTCTCAGTAGAATTTATCCAAATCCCTGTGGTAATAATAGTTCTGAAGGTGATTTGTTTCCTGGCCAAGCACAGTCAACAGGAACTCAATCACTG
>NW_005320295.1:0-1186 GCF_000412655.1 Myotis brandtii
CATAAATTCTGAGGCCATGTGAAGATGATGGGTTTACAACAAAATGTGGAGACTGAAATTTACTAAATTGTTAGTAAAACACACAGACACACAGATAGAAACACATACACACACACAGCCCACATCCCATACCATCGCTTAAGAGATATTTACTAGTAATCTGTATTCTTTGCCATATCATTCAGTTTTACATACTTAGTCAAGCTCTGAATGATGGTGAAACAAGTCTACTAACCTTAGGAAGCTTTAGAGAATTCTTCAATGTGGTTGGATTTTTAACTTCAGGAAGCACAGAGCAGCCTTGGTTCTCTTTTTTTGCTACTCACATAATATCTTCTACCCACAAAGGACTCCACATATGGTTCATCCAGCACATGTGGAAAGTGAAATTGGTGTCCATGGCCGAGAAAAGCAGTGAGCAGCAGAGTATAAACCAATCTGGGCATCTGGATCCTGGCTGCTATGCCCTTGGGAGGATGACCAGTCATCTTCCGGTATTTGGGGTACTTTTCTCAGACCCTAAGTTGCCATCTCAGAGTCTGAGACCCACCTGGGATAAAAAGAACCAGAGAGGTACATGAAAACTGACATGAAACAATGGCCAAAAAATGTTTTAAAATGCAAACAATTCATAGATCATCATGTAGTGTGGGTTCATTTCTGCACAATGCTTGCATGTGTTAATGTGTGTATATATATATTTGGAGAATATCACCAAAAACATATAAATTTAGAGAATATCACCAAAACATAATACGTGGATATTTCTTTGAAGCACAATTTTAAGATACTGTAAGTGTTTATTTTACTTTGATATTTAATTTTTTTATAATGAGCATGTACTAGTTCTGAAATCAGAAAAAAAGTTTTTTTAATTTTAAAGAAAAAATATGCCAAATAAATTTAAAGCCATAATTTTTACATGTGATCAGACATGGTTTTATTAATGGCAGAATGAGTGACTAAAAATAAGATTATATTTCCCCAAAGAAATACAGACAAGCCCTATTTATTTCCTCATATCCCCATTTTTTATGGCTCAAAGAATATATGATAGTTAATAGGGTCCTAATTTTTAAAGGTGCTGATAATTGCTTAGCCTTGATATGAAGGAACTAAGGAAATGAATCAGAAGAGTTAAATAATTTCAATGTCTAAAATTATAAATTTAATCAAAGTTTATATC
>NW_005320296.1:0-1186 GCF_000412655.1 Myotis brandtii
GTCCACACACTCTCCTTTCATTCTCTCACACACTATCTTGCAGCCTGCCTTCCCATCAGCAGCCATCTTCTTCCTCCTATTATGTAGTTTTTAAAATTATTATTGTTTATTTTTATTGTTGAGAGTATTAAGATTTGAAAGATATACAAACACCCAAGTGAGAATTTAGGCTAAATTATTATGTTAGTTTCTTAGTGCTGCTATAACAAAGTGGTTTAAAACAACAAAAATGTAATCTCTTACAGTTCTGGAGGCCAGAAGTAAAAAAGTAAGGTGTCGGTAAGGCCATGCCTCTTCTGAAGGCTCTGGGAAAGAATTTGGCTTTGCCTCTACCTAGCTTCTAGTGGCCTCTGGAAATCCTTAGCCTTGGCTTATAGATGCATCATTCCAATCTCTGTCTTCACCATCACATGGTCTTCTGTCTGTCTCTGTGTCTTTCTCTGTACCCTTTCTTTTTCTTAGGAGGACACCAACCACTGGATTTAGGACATATGCTATTTTAGTACAGCCTCATCTTAACTTATCTTATCTACAAAGGTTCTATTCCCAAATAAGTTAATATTCACAGGTGTTGGCTATTAGATCTTGATCATATCTTTTTGGGAGCACAATTCAATACATTACAGTAATAAAATAATAATCTCATCTTCCACCTGTTTCATTAATAATAGCTACTGTTTAGTGAGTGCCTACCATGTGCCAAACACTTTGTAAGCTTCTTAAACTTTTGCAAGAAGGTGTTATAATTCGAAATTGCACATGAAGAAACTAAGTTTTAGATACTTTACCCAAGATCACAAAACTTGTAAGTGGTGTAGCCAGTATTTAAATCAGTCTTTCCTATTCCAAAGCCCGTACTCTTTTCCCCATGCATTCCTTATGAATTAAAGAGAACATGGAATGCTTATACTTGGCTTTGTAGTAGATTCAGCCTTTACATAAAGATGTATTAAATATATATGTAAGTATTCAGATTTAAGAGAAGAAAGCAAGACTTAGTCAGAACCACAAATGAACACCAGACCTCTGACCCTGAACTTGGAGTACTCTGAAAGACAATGGATATCACCATGTGTTACATGAAACATGAAGGTTCCACCCAATGTCCACTTAGAAAAAAAATACATACTTTATTGATGGAAGAGAGGAAGAGAGGAAGGAATAGGGAGAGAGAGATAGAAACATC
>NW_005320297.1:0-1186 GCF_000412655.1 Myotis brandtii
TTCCCCCCCCCCCCCCAGAATTTGTATATTTTAACATGTACATTTAGGTCTGTGGTCCATTTTTTATTAATTTTTGTTTATGGTTCAAATCCAACCCCCCCGCCCCAGTCTTTTGACATAAGTGCAGTGTAGTAAAGGCATATGGTCTCTTTATCCACACATGGTTACAGGACCCTTCTACCAAAGATATCATATTTAAATGCAAAGGTCAACCATACATTAAATATGTACATCACTCAAAAAATCCACTAAAATACATTGCCCAGTTTTCATAATACATTTAATGAAAGAATAACAAGGTCATTAAGGGCAATCAGTGTTTTGTTATATTCTTGATTATATTCTTGATTATAGCTTGTTATGTTTCTTGATATGAACATAGTTGGAGTAAGTATGTCTCTTCCCTTTAATGGAGACCAGCATAGTCCTAGACTCAAGTTTAAAACCTTGTCAACAGCCATGATTGCACATTGTTTACTCCCTACCCCTTCCTGTTGTGGTAATTATGGCACTTTAGAGTTCCTGGAGAGAATGCAATGCTTAATCATGTAATTATATCCCAAGCAATGTGGGACCTCTCTCTGCAATTCATAGGAACAGCCGAAAGAGAAGCTTGTTTGGGCTCTTATTGTGGAGACCCAGTGGGTGAGGAGGCTGCTTTGGCTGAAGAGCTCAGCTCATGGACCGTTAAGAAGTCAATTCGGAGAGACTGAATGGGGCTGAGGAGGGTAGCTGGAGTTTTGTCTGTGCTTGTCTTTGTAATCATGAGAGGAGGAATTCTTCCCATCATCCCAATGACCAATGAATATAAGTGTACGACTGAGGTTCCACGACACAGTCATCCAGGATTGGAGCCAGTCATTCATCCTGGGAATTCCTCATGGGCCCCATGATTCAGCCTTGCTTTCTGAAAAGCAGTGGAGATACACAGAAAAGGGCATTGAAATAGGGGTCAGCAGATGGAAGTATGTGTGTTCTGACAGCCCCTTATACCTACTGGGGGGTTAGGAGTAAGTTGTTTAACCTCTCCCAACATCAATTCCCTCCTCTGCCATATGAGAAAAATATATTTTTAATGTATCCATGGGCATGCTGGGAGAATGTGTTCTGTGCCTTTTATCCTTTCATACAGAGAAAAATTACTTGCACTTGTTTGTTTTTTTGAGCACCATGAGAATTGGCCTAA
>NW_005320298.1:0-1186 GCF_000412655.1 Myotis brandtii
CTGTTTCCTTTTGCAAAAGACAGGTGGTCTCTGAGGTTGAGCCCACTCAGGGGAGGCTCAGGGCTCACAGGGACGTGCCTGATAAAGCAAAGGGAGGTGGGGTGCAGGGGTCCTGCGCACTGTCCCATGGTGGCACCCATCTGGGAAGACGATGTCCATGTGTTCTTCTGGGGGTATGTCCTTCCTACAAATTTCATAGACAAAATGTTCTTCCATGAAATGACCATGGTAGTAGGCAACAGACTTTAAATCATGAAAGTCTTCATCAAATTGAAGAGGCCCTTGTCAAAAAGAAATTTGGCAACTCTATGTCGGTCCCCAGTGATTCTTTTGATATTAATTGGTGTGTGAAGCCTACAAGACTGAGACACACTAAAGTAGCAGCTGGGGTGCTTTCCTGGGGGCTGGAAACTGAGGCCCTTCCAGGCCGGGCAGCCTCTACAACGTGCCCAGGGGAGGGCTCACCAGGGCAGTGGGCACCTGGACATGCCCACAGGCCCTGCTCCCCATGGTCAGGGCCCCCCCATTTTCTATCTCACAGGAAAACCATGATAGGGTGAAATTATATTTTACATTGTCAGGGTTTGACTTTGAAGAATGATTATATCTAAAAGAGGAATCCAGGGAGTTTGATATCTAACAGGAAATAACACATTCCAGTCAGGGGTGCCCAGATGATGGCCATCTTTTCTCAGGGGACACAACTTCCTTAGAGAATAGACACATCAACTCACACCAAATAAACAGCTGTCCATTGAGCCTGTGAGGATGTCCTGCCTGCCGGCGTGTCCCTGGGTCTCAGTTGGGGCCAGTGGTAATGGGGGTAGGCCATGTGTATGTTGCACGTCTTGTCCCGTGTGAACTGTCATTCCTTAGCTGTGAGTGTGTGCCTCTGGGTATGTATCAGGCCCTAATTGTGTGGGATTTGTGTGTGTTTGTTCCTGATGCTCCTGGACCAGTGAGGTCCCAAGCAGTGCCCTCTCAGGAGCCCCAGGTGTGTGGCTCTGTTCCCAGGTGGGGACAGGCCAGCCTGCTGCCTCCACCCTGAGCTGGGGAACAGTCATAGCTTCCTGTTTTATATCTACATGGTCCTTCCAACAAACTCCCCCTAAACCAATGAGGAGCCTCAGTGCTACCAATGAGCCAATGAATATGCCACAAAGGAATATAATTCCTATAAATTAGG
>NW_005320299.1:0-1186 GCF_000412655.1 Myotis brandtii
CTACCAGCTTTTCCAAAAATCACTTTTGTGGAATTAGCCAAAGCAGGTCTAGAAATTCCCAAAGAAGAAAAAAATCTTGACTTTCCATTCTGGACCATCCTCCTTCAGACTGAATCTTTATTAAATTCTTAATCTTTGCAATAACACCAACCCTAAACTAACACCTCCTTCTTACTCACAAGAGTAACGATCATTTGAAATACTTCATGAAGATTTTCAAAAATTATTTTCAATAAAATGAATAATTAATAAATCTTGCTAAGTAGTTAAAATTCCCCTTTAACATTTTTAAGGTGATGTGCTCTGCAATTTTAACAGGAGCATACTACCAAATATAATTATGTTATCATTACTTTAAATTAAAATTCTTAATTGCTTCTACTACATATTTTACTTTTTCTTTACTCATAACTTAACCTTTCCAAACTGATTTAAGAAAAAAATTGTGATATTAACTGTGATTTCTTTCCAATCTGTTAAGCAGGAAGTAGATATCCATTGATAAGAATGTGGATATAAGATGGGTAGAAATAGAGTTGTATATGGCTAAATTTAGGTTAATTTAATTGACAGTCCACACATGCTCTTTATTTTGGATTGCTCATGGTAAGTGATAGTCATCATGGTAGAAGTCATGCAATAATAAAATTTCTTACAGGAAACACTACTGAAATTACTACACTACTTAACTAAAAATAAGAATCTCAACTGAGAACAAATTGCTGGCTGAGTACAAAGAGCACAGTGTTCTTTCATCGAGTCACCTGTAGGAATGAAAATGCTCACATATTACTTTGAAAAGCAATGCAAATAAAATAGAGCTAAAAATCAATACAAGCAAAACTGAAGGGGCTAGAAAATTGTTCTTCTGGAATAGTGACTAGATGTGTAATATCCTGGGGAAGAAAAAAAGTAAGCATTTTTTCATAGGAGTCAAGGAAGAAACATGACACGAAAGCCAGAGGCTATGCTGAGCCAGTGAAATTGTCCATTATTTAAACTGCAGGTGGTGACACACACATAAACCGGTGTAGCAAGATGCACTGCAAGTGAGGGATGTGAGTGGATTCAGTGTGAAATCCACTGTGGGATTCTGTACTTCAAGGGAGGATACAGGTGTGTTCTGCCACAGGAGAACATGGTGCTGGAAATGCTAACCATGAAAGAAAACAGATTAAAGGCTAAG
>NW_005320300.1:0-1186 GCF_000412655.1 Myotis brandtii
AGGTTTGAAAGAAAATACTAGCGCAGTTTTTCTAAATCGAAGCTGTAGGGATGCTAACTCCACAGTATCACTATGAGAAAAAAATGCGGTGGTAAAAGCAGCAGAAGGTAACAACGTTGAATCTTTAAATTCTGAGATGGCAGAGGTTCAGTTCGAAGTTGATCTTTAAAGGAGCGTGTATCAAGGAAATTGAGTTTCCTTTTAAAAAGAGAATTGGCACTTACTATACAGACATTTAAAACAACAACAATCCCATTGGCGACAATAAATATGCAAGATTTAAAAAATTAGAAGAGTAAAAATTGAAAAACCGAGAATAAACTCCTCTGAGAGCGGCGCTGCACGGGAAACTTGGATCCATCAATATGAAGACCTCTCTGCAAAGTCAAAACCTTCAGCGGTGAGACCAGCGTGGCTTTTTCCGCTCTCATCCTTCCCGCCCCGGCTAAGCAAGCTGGATTCGCCTAACTGTCCCCTGAAATAAAATTCTGGGAGCCAACTTTTTCTTTTCTTTTGCGTCTTCTCTTCTTTGTTACTCACCTTTTCTTATATGTCGAGGAGCAACTCGGCAACAAATAAGAAGGATGCATTTATAATCTTGGAGTTTCTTCTAGGGGAAAAAAACAAATGAGGAGGTGGAGGGTAAGAACCCTTCCCCCAACCTGCAGGTTTCATACCCTTAGGCTCTTGCAGGCTGGATGCCCGACGTGAGTGAGGCTGAAAACCTGGGCTAAATTCTTCTTCCCCAAGCTCCGCGCGCCCGGTCGTCCCTTCCCAGGCCACCCTGGCAAATCCTCAGCGTCCGAAGCCCCGGTCCCTGGCGTCGCACTACCCTCGCTCTGCCAGGCCTGCCGCACTATCTTTATATGTGAGGGCCGATTTCCAGCAGACATCATTGTTATGATGGCTCATTTAATCAAACTGTTTAATTGCTCTGGTAATCACTATCATCATCACAGGTGCTCAATCATTCATCATTTTTGGAGGGCTTTATTGACCTACAGAGCTCATTCCCCAGCCCCATTAAAACGGGGCCAAATTTCTCCGACTCCACTTGGAGTCTGCAGGCTGCGATCTAAGCCCGAAAGAAGCTTAAAGTGAAGCAGAAAAGATGGAAAGGGGGCCAAAAAAAAGAAGCCCACCCGCCCTTCTCTCATTCATATTCATTCTCTCTCTCTCTCTCTCT
>NW_005320301.1:0-1186 GCF_000412655.1 Myotis brandtii
GTGTGTGTGTGTGTGTGTCCGTCTAAGATGGCTCTCAATTCATTTGGCGCAAGACTGAAGCTGAATGAATGACAGTTCCCAGGGCCCAGAGTGTGAGGTCCCAGAGGGAACCCTTCTCTTCCTCCCCCACAACAGGGCGGCGCCCAGCACGTACTTGTTCCTGCAGCTTGTGCTTCTCCTTCTTGGCTTCCTCCAGCTGCAGCTGTAGTTCCTGGATCTGCCCAATGTCAGCAGCAGACTGGGAGACAAAGAGATGCCACTTGAGAGCACAGGCTTTGCGGGGACACTGCCCCTGGCAATCCCTTCTTCCCCCGGGTGGGGGACACTGAGACCCACAGATGTCTAAATTTCTCAGAGTCTCTATGACAGTAGCCAGTTCCAAAGGGGTGCCTCTCACATCCTCCCCAGCATCCTTCATCTCAGCGTTCACCAAGTCACTCCCATTAGATAAGCTGAGAGCCTTGGTCAACTGTCTACAACCTTATTATGCATCCTTGGGAGCCAAGGCAGAAATGGGCTGGTCACATTACTAGGACCAGATTCTGAGGGGAGAGAACTATTCTGAATGTCAGGTAACTAGGATTCCAGACCCGGATACTGGCCTTGGCAAGACCCAGAACCTCTCTGCACCTCAGTATCCCCATCTGTAAAATGGGCTGATCGTCTCTGCTTAGCCCTTCTACAATGCAATGCATTTGTTCAGAGATTAAATGAGGCAATGAAGAATAAAGTTTCTTAAAAAAAAAAAAGTAGAACCAAACTGTGAAGTGTGATTATCTCCATTTAGAAGGATTCCAGAGAGCAGAAGGACCCCTCAATTTCTATTTTCCACATGTGTTTATCATTGCAGTAATTTACAATGGGCATATGAATATGCTGCTTTTGTAATTGAACGAATAAAGAAACTTCATTTTGAACAAAAGTGTAATTAACAATGCAGAAGATGGCCTAGGCTATTTTTGTGGCAGTTGTTATCATGTTGATGATATAATTGATTTTTTTTGTTGTTATAATTATTCCTTGTTTAGCAGAAATTCCTTCAGATCCAATCTCTGTAGGGTGCATTTGAAGCCTGGCAGGCATTCTACCCTGGATCTCCTCTGGGGGTGCCACGTGGGGGAGATGCTCACTGCTCTTGGAGGGAGCTGTTGTGAAGTTATGCAAATCAGATCAGCTATGCAGATCA
>NW_005320302.1:0-1186 GCF_000412655.1 Myotis brandtii
TTTCAACAACTTTCCTATACATCACACAGCAGTGTTAACTATGGCCATCATGTTGTACATTACCTCCCTAGTACTTAGTTATCTTACAACTGGACATTTGTACCTTCCTCGAATATCAACATATATATTAGTTTATTACTGGGCTTACTACCTCGGTGAAGAATTTTCTGCTTAACGTTTAGTCTTGTCTTCCTAACCTGTGACCTTCCTGAAGCCCGATACCCTGCCATCCTCAGTACCTGTGATGTTATCTAGAACATAATGGGAACCCAAAGACTGTTAAAGGAATGAAGCACTGTGGGCAGGAGACAGTCTCCAAGAGAGCAAACAGGCTGACAGGATTGAAACATCTATGAGTTTAAATGGGTGCCCTTGGGCTTATAGGCTAAGAGGGCCCTCATTCCCTTTTCCTGAGCTGTTCCTCCAGTCTCTCAACTCCAGATGCTCAGGACACAGAGCTGGCTGTCATGCACCTCCCCGCCCCATATACCGTCAATCATCAGAGACTGTGGATTCAGCCTCTTAATTCCTCCGGAATTCTTACCTTCTGTTTCATCTGCACACCACTGCCCTTAGCTAGGCCACTTTCTCATCTGCAGTAGCCTCCTCACTAGTCTTTCTGTCTCCCATCTTGTCTCTCCTAATCCCCATCCAGGAGCCAGAGTGAGCTTTCTAGAATGTGCATGTCACCAGTACTTCTCAACTGGAGTCCATGATTTTTTCTGGACTGCCAGATGAGGTTCCAAATGCATCAGGTAGATTACTAGACCCTCCATTACCTGGCCTCTGCCTAGCACTCTGGCTTTCCCTCCAGCCACTCTGTGCTCTTCTCGTCAGGTCTTTGTATGAGACATCCCTTCACCTGGAATGCTGTTCATAACACACTTGCTCAAATCCATGTACAGGCTGGTAAAAGCATATTCTTAGTGTCTCAATTTTTGCTAAGACCCAAAGGCCGAGGACAAAATCGCAAGTGGTAAGGACCTTCCGTTCTGAAGTTATCTTGAACCTTACCTCACAACATTTGTAAAAGAAACCAACTCCAGGTAAAATGCGATCTCAATGTATAAGGTAAAAAAAAATACAACTTTAAGATGAAAATGTAGAAATTGGTTCATGATCTTGAGGTTGACAAAACGTTTCTTCACCAGAATTCAAACAGCACTAATAATAAAGGGGCAAAATA
>NW_005320303.1:0-1186 GCF_000412655.1 Myotis brandtii
TTCAAAATTATCACAAGGTAATAAGAATTATTTTTTCAAGGCCTTAATGAGACTATAATAGAAATATTATCCCTTCGTCTGGCCTTCTTGGCCAAAGAAACATGCCGACCAAGGTGCAAGGTCGAGCAAAAGAAATATAAACATGATTTAGAATACACTTTAAGAACCAAAAGCAAGTCATTTTAGTAAATATATACCCAAGTATCCTCAGGGGAGAACAACTAGAATTTTACCTGGCACAATCTGAAACTCAAAAAAGTAGGAGAAATTACTTTGGGGAATATTGAAGCTGGATGTCAAGAAAGGCACCAGGAAAGTACCCTTCAGGACCTCTCCTGCCTGGGACTGACCTGCTATCCTAATCTTGACATCCCAATAGCTACATCAGACTCTTATGGTTTTAGTTTTCTAGGTCTGAAAAGAAGCCTTGGAGATTAGCTTGCCCCAGGTGGTTCAAGGGAGTGGTGGTTGTTATGCAGAAATTGTTCTTCACCTGAAATGTTATCGTTGTACAAATACCTCTTAAATTATCTAGCCCTTTGCTTGATATTTCTCTGCTCATGACTGACCTTTCAAATAGACATTACATAATTGCATGCCACTCTTAGCGATAAAGTCAGAATGACTTTATTCTCTGTGGTAGCCCCAGAACTTAGTACAGTGTCTGGCACACAGCAAATCTTCAATACATGTTGGATGAGGTGCATCAAAGTAGAAGGGGACTCAAGGGAAGGCTAGGGTTACAGATTTCTGGAAACAGGCAGAACGGAGAAAATTTGCCTGCCATGTTCTTTTTTCCTTCCACTAAACCCCTTCCCATTGAGACAGGCCTAGGCTATGTATTGAGTTGATAGACAGCTTTGTAATGACTTCCCCCAAGGTATACTTGCATCTCAAAAAATAATGAATTAAAGGAATTTCCCGATGGAAAAAAAGATCTGTGGTGTGGGACCAAGGCCTTTGTTGTCAACTAGAATTCATCCCATCTTTGGAATTGGAATTGTTTCCTGACTTTCATCCTCACTATTCACTTTCCCAGCTGTGTACTTGACATTTCCTTTGGATTCTCACAGATGCCTTACCCCAGCATGCCCTAAACATACCCCTCCAAGTCAGTGTGTCTTCCTACCCTTCTCCATCTCAGTAAATAGGTCTATTACCCAAGTCAAAACCTGTGGTTAGGTGT
>NW_005320304.1:0-1186 GCF_000412655.1 Myotis brandtii
ACTTTGTTTTAAAAGGAGATGCCAGAATTAATCATCTAATATAGAATACTTGGCCTTCAAACTAATATGCAAATTTTAGGTGCTTTGGAGTAAATAGAACGTGATAAGACTCTGAGATGTTTTCTAAATACCGGTTTTAATTTTATTTCCTGTTGTGTTGTGTACTGTGTTGAAAGCATTTAATTTCTGATCTATGCTTTTGGCTTGAAAAAGTTGCTTTTCTAAAGCACTATTTAGAATCATGACTTTTATACTTGGAGTCAAAATTGCTGCAGGCGAATTTTCTCATTGTCATTTTTTTGGTATTGCATCTGTTCAGTCTTTCGTTACAATAACGTCCAATGTAAAGCAATGACAAAATCTCAAAAGATGTTTTAAATTAACAATTGTACTTCACCTTCTTGGCAAAGTTTGATTTTATCAAGCCTTTTCCCCCTTGTTCTATCCAATTCCATCAGCATTGCCAACCCTGGAACTGTATCCCTTTATTATTAAACTAAACCAGGCAAAGCCAATCAGGGCTAGTCATATGCCAACTGGTTACAATAGCTGATTCTGATGATGAAATATAACCCAGTGCTAAAGTCAGACCCAAAACAAACAAACAAATTCCCCCAGATTGGATGCCACATGGACTCATTTGAGACACTGGATATTCAGCCTGAATTTTCTAATGGATAGAATCAGATTGAGTGTGAGCATTACTTTCAAGAACCATGGAATTTCTGTTCTCTGAAAATAATTTTAGATGTTCTAATACCTTTAGACTCTCCCAGATTGCTGAGCTTGGCCTCTTTACAGTAGTTAATTATATTTATTGTGATGATGTGATATTTGGAACTCTACTTGTTCTTGATGCTTGTGGATTTGATCCAGGCAAAACTCTTTGACCACAATAACCACATTAGCCTGGCTCATAACCCCATATTTTACAAAGTAATTCAGCACTATCCCCTCTCCCCCAAAAGCTTTCAAGATTATAATCTATTTTTAAATATATAACATTTGAAAGCACTTTTCTGTCTTCACAGATTAACAAAAACTGCAAAATATTTTCCATTCTGAAAATATATGATGTAGGCTAGGATTGGACTTGTAGGACCAGGCAACTATTTTACTGCAATGCAAATGTTGCCATTAACTTTGAAAATATATATGCGCATAATATATAGCATTTATCTATATC
>NW_005320305.1:0-1186 GCF_000412655.1 Myotis brandtii
AAATAAATAAATAAATAAATAAAAATAACTTGGACCAGGAAGAGTTGTGAGAACCCAACTTTGCCCCATATGTTGTATGACTGGGAGGAGAATTTGAGCTCAGTGCCTCAGTTTACTTGTCTGTATACTGGGGAGTTGTTACCTAGTTCTGTGATTTGCTGGGAATGGGACAGAACTTCCAACCCCCCTTTTAGCTACGCCCCCTGCTCTCTGATTTGTCACTCATGAAACTGCCCCGCCCTTCTACGCCACTCACCACACCCCTTCTGAAAGTCAATTGGTTGTTCCTTTACCAATTCGGCCCCAGCCCCTCCTCTTCTGGATTCCATTGGTACCGCCTTCCTACTGAAATTGCATTGGCGGGCCCCCACCCCTTCCTCCCAAGTAGGTTGGACTTAAACCTTTGCTCTCCAACCCTCCCCCGCTTCAGTGCAGTTTGACAGTCCTGAGTGGGAAAGGACCCCAGGCTCGGCCAAGGAGCTCCGGAAACCCCCACCCAGAAGCCCCCATCTCGCAGAACGTGTGGACCCTGCCCTGCCCCTGGAGAAACAGCCGTGAGTGGGGAAACTGAAGATGGAGGGCCTGGGTCGCATCCCTCCTGGCCCCATACCAGCTACAGATCCACCGGACTAGGGGAGCTGGTTCATGCACTCATTCATTTCATTCATTTCTTCAGCTACTCTTCCTTGGGCGCCAGCGCCTGCTGTGTGCCAGACCGTCTAGCTAGGACCTAGCTGCTAGGTGCAAAGCAGGATCAGATGGAGTCTCCACTCCCTCTGGCATCAGACTCTGGGTTCGAATCCCTGCTCTGTATCTCCTGGCGACAGGACCTGAGCCTGTCATTTAACTGAGCCTTAAGCTGAAACCCCCCAAGATGGTGCCTGGCTCAACCAGAGTAAAGGGGGATTTCCTCCCTCCACTTGGTTGGGGCTCATAAGCCTGGGAACTAAGAGCCAGAGAGATTCTCACCCCCAGGACAGGCCTGGGGTAAAACTGGGGAGAACAGGATTGTGAAGAGGCACAGGCTGGGAGGGTGAGGGTCTTCTCTGTGTCCCTCCAGCCTGGGAGCCCTGAGGGACTCCCTAAGCCCCCAGCCAGGTCCGAGCCCCGTGGCTGTGTTCATCACAGTCATTCCCAAACCTTGCAGGTGGGCGATACCAACCTGGCTACTTAACACTGAAGCACA
>NW_005320306.1:0-1186 GCF_000412655.1 Myotis brandtii
TTTAATGCTGAAGCCAGTTAGGGGGTCGGAGCCGTGAGAGGAGAAAACAGCAGATGTGGAGACTTAGATGCCCAGGGAGCCCCAGAGATCCCCGTGAACACATGGAAACGCGGGTCTGGGGCCTAAAGACTGGCCTTTGGACCAGAGAGAGCAAGAGTCTGAAATCTTAGCAAACAGTGGCGGCGGCTGAGTCCCCGAGGGCACGTCACCCAGAGGCAGGACGCAGAAGGACGAGGGGAAGAAAGAAACGCCCAGAGAAGTCGAGGAGACGCAGAGATGAGCGGGCGGAGGGGCAGTGCCGGGCCGGAGGCAATGCTGCGTCGGGGTCAGCGTACAGTGGGTCTTGCATTCAGAGCTCAGGAGAGGACGGAAGTGAGCTAAGCTGGCCCCTCGTGGGAACCAGCATATAGAGTCCAGAGTTCATTGAATCGGGAGAAGGAAGGGCCAACAGAGAGGGGAGCTTGAATCAGCTTGGAATGACAGGAAGGAGCAAGAATAGTCCATTGTTTGAGGGTAAGATAGGGCTTTGTAAAAGATATTTTCTTTTTATTGACTTTGAGAGAGAGAGTAAGGGTGGGGGGAGAGAGAAACATGGAATCGAACTGGCAACCTCTTGGTGCCTGGGACAACGCCCAACCAACTGAGCCACCCCGGCCAGGGCATAAGATAGGGCTTAAAACCAAACAAAAATGAAGCTCCTTCGAACATTTGTGTGACAAGGGGAAGGAGCCAGGAGAGAGCAGGCAGTGTCTACGTGTGCCAGGTGGCCCACTAACGCTTCACACAGTCTTTCATTCCATTCTCATCATCTCCTTGAAGGGAGGTACGCTGTCCCCTGCCTCCCCTGGTTAACTAACTTGCCCAGAGGGGTGAAGATTTGTCTCACTACAGAGATCACATTCTGTCTGTCGGTTTAGATATAGAGGAGGGTGCAAAGGAATGGGGCCAAGGTCACTGACAGACACTACTCGGGGAGAAATACGGACGCCCGCTCCCCCCCGGACAGAAGGCAGGAGGTGAGGACCGGCCTGTGCAGAGTGAGGCCGGCCGATGGATACACGGGAGCTGAGGGACACACTGAGCCTCGGTCGGTCATCTCCTAAGAGGGAGAGGCCAAGGAGGGCAGTGTGAGATTAAAAACACTCATTGAGCCGAAACCGGTTTGGCTTAGTGGATAGAGCGTCAG
>NW_005320307.1:0-1186 GCF_000412655.1 Myotis brandtii
TCTCTCACATGGGTGTTTCTCTCCCTCTCCCTTCCTCTCTCTCTGATATCAATGAAAACATGTCCTCAGGGGAGGATTAAAACAATTAATAAAAAAAAGGTTGGTAAGTACTACAGTATTTGCTGGGTGGATGGAATAATAACTATGTAGATGGATGGATAAATGGATGTCCCAATCCATGAGGAATAATGCTGATGTGTTGGACAGTGTAATAGAATCAAAGAAGTAGGTGGGACTATCACAGAGCAGACCCACGGCCACTGAAGTAGGACACAAGCTGCGTTGATTGCTAGCTAAGCAAGGGAGACTCCCACCCCTTAGGAAAAGTACTTTAGTTTCCTCAAAAAGAAAGGAGAGCTCAATCTAGTCTGAGAGAGAAGTTTTGTCTAAGTAGGATGCAAGTCTGTGTGTCAAGATCTGATTGGATCCAAAGTGGCCTGTGAGTTCTCTGTCGACATAGGCTGTTATTCAGTTTCCTGTCATTGACCCTGAGAACATAGTCCTCAATCAGGTCCAGGAGGGTTAGTGAGCTCTCGGTCATTCGCAGGCGACACTACCCATGCCTATTCCAGCTACAGGGTGTCCTTGTCACGCCATACCACTGTGAGGAATCCCTCCCTACTAGCTCCAGTGTAACTTGACCAATCATTTCAGCAAAATGGCCAAATGGTGTTGGTTGAAGGAAGGTGATTCTTATTCATTTATTATTCCTCGTTAAGACAATCACAAGAAAACATCGTGTATTGCTTCACTTGTTGCATTAAGAGTCCAGGTTAGGAAAATGGGTTGCAGGGTGTCAAGTGAGTCAAGATTTCAGAGATTTAATATCCAAACAGAACTGGTGTGAAAGGAGGGCAAGACTGTTTCCAAGACCTCCTAGCCCACCATTCTCTGTTTCGTATCTGACATCATTTCCTCAACGCCTAACAGCCTTCAAGGGCCATATATTTGCAAAAGGGCCTTCCTATGGTTTCCAACTCTGCCTAAAGATGTCTGTACTATGTTTGGTCGAGAGGCTGGGGGGTAGCACACCTTATAAGATATATTAAATTTGTTTATTTAGGGTTTTAAGTTTTTGTACTGTAGGTACTTAGGTGCTGGTATAAGTACGGAGTTTGGCTGAGGCCTATTTGATCATGACGTAAATCATGAAATAATGAATGATAAGACCCCAAAGATATTACAT
>NW_005320308.1:0-1186 GCF_000412655.1 Myotis brandtii
CCTGGATGCCAGCGCCTGTGTGGGCACTCTCGTTGGGGAAGGAAAGGCCACTGCAGCCCTGGGAGCCGGGGCTCCTGTCCGCACTGTCACACCCCCAGGCAGCCCTCCTGTCCTTCGTGGGGTGTCCTCCAGCCCCTCCCCACACCACCTCCTGGGAGCCCTCCATGACTACCCGTCCCCCACCGTCCTCTCCCCCAGGCCTCACAGGGTTTCCTCTGAAGCTCAGAATCCACGCCACCAGCTCCGCCGTGACATCGTGACCCTGCCTGGCATCCCTCCCCGCGGCCAGTGCGCTGTGCATCCTGGCAGCACGCGCCCCGGAAGGCTGCTCCGCACACAGTGGCAGAGGAACAGGCCCATCGACCTCCAGGGCTGTGGCGGGGGAGGGGCGGTGCCAAGGGAATTGCAGCCTGAGGTGGGCACTTACTCCGCTTAACCGTAATTTAATATTAATTACGCTTTAACGCTAATGTTAACTGCGCCTCTTAATTTTTATTTGTATCCAATTACTCCACAGCCATTAGCGACTACGATGATGGGGCTGGATCTAGGAATGAGGAGGCAACGCCCCGCCCGCTCCAGCCCAGCACAGGGCGCGGGCCTGGCTCAGGGTGCGCTCCGCCATCATTCCTGGAGAGAATGAACGATCAGGGCTCGCAGGCCACTGGGGAAACGGGCGCTTCCGCTGACCCAGACCCAGAGGCGGGGCAGTCATGGGCTGGGGTGGATTTGGCTCTGCCTGCGAGAGCCTGGAGGGCTGCTGGGAGGAGGTGATGGGTATCGAATGCCGAGGAGAAGGTTAGCAGGAGAGGAGCTGGGAAGAGCAGAAGGAATGCTGTGGCTTTATTGGTGGGGCCACTCCAGGAGTCCCGAGAGCATGCGGGGTGCTGCCAAGGAAGGCAGGCGGTGGGAGCCCCCAGCACGCAGATCCTCTGAGGGTGTTAGGAAACCCCAATAGTCACTGAGCACTGCCTCTCACGGGGCCGGGCTCTTACTTTTAGGAGCTTCCTCAGTCCCCAGGACCACCCGATGCTGGAGGGTCCCCCCGACTCCCCGTGCCTCCGTTTCCTCACCCGTAAACTGGGGAGAGGTGCACGCAGTGAGAGGGGAGCCGGGTTCAGACCCAGCTCTCAGGCCCCAAAGCCCCCGGTCTACCGCTGCCCTGCTCTTTGGCTTATCGATGTGC
>NW_005320309.1:0-1186 GCF_000412655.1 Myotis brandtii
CTCTAACAGAACCCCATGTCCTTTGCAGTTGGTAATTAATGCTTATTTTCTATTCAAATAATTCTTATTCCATATGACACGTCTACACAGGGATATTGGAGTGTTATACTTTTTTTCCAGATAGAAACTTCCATATTTTAATCCTTTTCTCATGGGATTTCTGCCAGGTGCCATTGTTGTGACACCTTGAAGCAGAGTGTTACCTACTGGCAGGCCTTGGTGTCACTCACCTGTGCAGCATGCTCTCCACCTGTTTTTCACATTCATGTCTTGTTATGCTGCTCATCCTAGCATGGAGTTGCTATACTTTCTGTTTGGCTGGGAAGAGTACATACACATCAAATTGTGGAGGTTCAATAAGCCTTATTACACATTCCACCAGAACAATCCTCCCAACACAACAGCCAAATTCTACAGTAGGTAATTGGCTGCTATCTTCTCACCCCCATTCTCCCTCACTGTTCCTAAAGGGTAGAACTATCTTGTTGGTGTTTTCTCTGTTATTCATGTTATTATTATGTGTCATTAAACAACACTGTACCCTTCAGAAGGGGCCATTTATCCTTCTGGAACAGATGAGATGATAGGGGGCATTTAAATGGGGGGATGTCCCTGGAGAAAGAGACTGTTCTCTCTCAATCGATGAGGCACCTTCTCCTGTCTTTCAACCACCTGCCAAAGCACATGAAATGCAAAGAACCTTTCACACCCCTAATGATACCACCCTAACCATTTCAATGCCGTTTCATTCTTGCTGGTGTTTCAAATACCTGTGTCTCTTATGTGCTGTGCCGAGCAGAGACTCTGGTATACAGAACCTCAACAATCACTTGTTGAATGAATAGAACTTAGACTCAGCTTCAGTCCATTCAGGGAATCGGTTGTGTGTGTTTTTCTCTACGTATTAACCTTGCTTTCAGCCTTTGCCCTTTAGATGACACAAGGAGGGGGACAAGGACACCTTTCCAGATCACATCAGCCCTCTCATTTGAAGATACCACAGGCTCATGAGTTTTGCCTCACTCCAGCGGCCAGTGCATGGTAGATGTTTATTCCACTTGTTGGGGGAGCAGCTGAGGCAGGAGTAGAGAAGCGCTCCAGCGGATTCAGGTCTGGGTCTGGTTTCCGGGCCGCAGCCCTTGACACTGGCCTCACAATCACTTGCATCTTTTACTTCAAAATGGCC
>NW_005320310.1:0-1186 GCF_000412655.1 Myotis brandtii
TATGAATGTATGAAAAGAAAATACATGAAAAAGAAAGCAAGGACATGAATCAACACAAAAACTAGAAGGATGGTAATCTCGGAGGAGACAACAGAATGGTATGTAGAGGGACACACATGGTTATATGTGGGTTATTTTCAAGGGGTTGACTTTAATTTTGAGTTGTGGTTTCATGGATATTTATTACAGAATTAAAACAAATATTGTGCCATGCATAGATCAATGATAAGAATGTGTCATGAATTTAATTATGGTTAGTCAATTTAATTATAATTACAAAAATACAAAGAGTACTTTATAGGTCTCTGGAGCAGCTCTGCCCGCAGAGCTCTGAGATGATAGGAGTGTTCTATATCTGTGCTCCAATGCAATAGCCACTAACCTACATCAGGTACCTGAAATGTGGCTAGTGCAACTGAGGAACAAATTTCCAGTTGTATTAATTTGAATTAATTTATATTTAAATAACCACATGGTAGGAACAACTTTCAGTGGGAGAAAAATGAGTAATGTTCAGGAATCAGTGAGCAATTTGGCCTGGCTTAAGTTAATGGCTCTTAATAGAAAGTAGCCAGAAATCAAGTTAACCAAAGACATTATTTACCTTGTGGAAAATCCAGTTCACCATTTCTTCTTGTCTTTCTACTTGGAGTAGTGCAAAAAGCCTTTTTAATACCACAAAACTCAACAGCCTGCTTACAATATTTATCCATTTACTCATTCATTCATTCATCATTTAACTTTTCTTTCTCCCTCCCCATGCCCCCTGTTTTGATAAACACAAGACTCCCCAAAACATTAAGACAGTTATCATTTGAGTAAAGTTTTAAGGCTGTATGTTTAAATGTATTTACCTCCTTCTTGTTAATGGCATCATTCAATCACAGTTTAGTAGCTTCCAAGTGAGAGGATTAGAAGTGTCAGGGGAATTGCTCACTCAAACCAGGAAATGTGGGGTTTTTAGTTCAAACAGTATCTAAGGAAGCTGGTAAGCGACAGCTGAGAAGATGAAAGATCAGATCAACGCCTCCCTTTGAAGCAAAGACACTCAGACTGCCAGTGAAGCGACATTCATTACTGCCCGGACTCCAAGTGGCTGCTCCTGACGCAGGCTTTAGGATGTATCATAAAATCTATAAAAATATCAACAAGATGCTTTCAAGTGACACCAAACAGCTAGAGTGCC
>NW_005320311.1:0-1186 GCF_000412655.1 Myotis brandtii
TGCTCTATCCACTGAGCTAAACCAGCTAGGGCCCAAAGATGCTTTCAATTTAAGGATTAATCTGCAACCATTGCAAAGATAGATTAGCTGATCACTTTCCCTTTTAAAAGGTTTTAAATTTTCCTGAATGTTTTATTAAATTCTTCAGTGTTAGCATCAACGGAATGAAAAACTCAACTTTTATTGTAAGTTACAGAGCATTTAAGGTTAATGGGAAGGAATTGCTAACAAGGGAGTTTGGGCTTTTCTTACTGGAAGACATTTGAAAAATAGTTATGGGAACATATTGCCATTTTGATTTAAGCTCTTCGCTGTACACACCATGCCATTTGTAAGCGATTTCAGTTTCTCGTAAATGACTGAGTTATTCTTAAAACTTATTTTCATTATGTGCTCTGAATGTGTGCCGTAGCTTATCTAGCCTAGCCGTCGGTGTAGAAATTCCTTTTGAACACCTCTCTCTGTTTCTCTTATAGTATATAAAAAGTCAAAAACATGTTTTGATTTTATTATATTAAAATATGAATCAAGAGAGAGCTTAATCGTAATGATATGTGTTGCATTATTTTATTATCAGGAGCCTCATGCTCTTTGGAGCAATCAGGTTATCAGTTTTCCGTAACTTTTGAACACAGACGGTCGTATTTAATTCCCAGGGTCTCTTTGCACCCATGTCATTTGAGCCTCATGACAGTGCAGCTGTGGAAACTAATGTGCAGAGCAGGCATGTGATCAAATCGCACACCTGGGAGCAGGAAAGCCTGGCCCCGTGCCCCATCTGCCCTTGGCTCCTAAGGCCACGGTCGTATCACCGATTTTAATCAAGCCCTAGCAGACGGTACCTCAAGACAATTACAGGAAGCCAACTGCAGCCTTGTCTGGGAGGTGCAATTCGATTTGAAGGGTTTGCTTAGGACAGTGATTCGTGGCCTTTGCTGCCTAATGGAATCCCCGAGGAGCTTTAAAGAAGCCTGTGGCCTCCCGAGATAGTGACTTACTGCTCTGGGAACGGCCTGGGCCTCGGGCTTGTTAACCCTCCCACGGTGACTGTGATGTGCTGCCAAGGTTAACAGCCACTCAGAGAGGGAATCATGCATAGTGAGTGCATGGATCTGCCCAGAAAGAGACCGCCGTGGTCCCACAAGGTTTTTCTTATAAAGATGGTGGTGGCTGGGGACTTTCAATA
>NW_005320312.1:0-1186 GCF_000412655.1 Myotis brandtii
GAACAGAAGACAGCACAAACTGGAAAAGCAAAACAGGGATGTGCTGCTTTACATAACCAGGTCTGGGACTGCGCGAGTTTCAGGGCCAGCTTCATCCAGGAGCACAAACGACAGGGCCTTCCTTCAGGACGGGAAGGTGGTGGCCAACGACCTGGGATGACCCCCTTGTACCTCCAAATACACAAGTAAAGGAAGAGTCTTAGAATGAGCAGGTAACCTGCCGCCTCAAGGAAGTCAGGACGGGCCTCCCCCTACTCAACTGTCCAGTAAGTGAAGAGGGTCAGGGAGTGTCTTCTTCCTTCTGCGGACTAGCTCTTCCCAAGAGGTCGTGTTTTTAATCCCATCGGCTCTCACAGTCACGTTCCATCAGACAGGAAGAGGCGGACTCACAGAAAAGAAAGGCAGGCTTTCTAAGACACACTCAGTCTTCACAGGAAAATCATAACAACACAATAAGGCTGTAAATCTAATTCTGGAAAGTGACTTTTAATAAATCAAAAGATTGTGAAAGGATCTAGCCAGTAATACATTTTAAAAGGAAAGGAACCCTAAATTGAATAATTCATGAACTGAGGCACACAAGTAATTTCCTAAAGTTCCCCAACAACAATTCAGGCTGCACTCCACATATATTTACTTTGCATCATTAGAATATAAAATTCTCATCCTCAAGGGCTTTCATTTGTCCATTTTAACTTCACAGAAAAATCAGGAAATATTAAGGGTAATGTAACTGCATCAAATTTTCCTTGAAGTAAAATCTATGTACAGCTAGGAAAAATACAGAAATCAGACTTTTTAAGAGCGACGGAGAAACACCGAGTTATCCTCTTTTGAGGACAGATCAACACTAGAATATGTGATTTGCTCTTTATTACACTTTAAAGAACACTATCTTCATCCAGGACCCTTGGCGGGCAACAGTCATGAAATGCAGAGACTGAATCCGATGAGAATGACACGTAAGAAATCTGAAGAATTTCAGGGAAAACTGACTCCATGGAAAATGCCCTTTGATTCCAAACAACTAGAATATAGAGAAGACTATCCAGGTCCCCTCCCTTTTGTTTTTTCTCTAGAGAGAAAAGGATTGAATATAAACAAAGCCAGAATTAAAAACAGAAATTGGCCCTGCTGTCCGGAGTCAGAAGCCACCAGAAGTTCTAATTGTTGTCATAACAATAAA
>NW_005320313.1:0-1186 GCF_000412655.1 Myotis brandtii
TCTGATGTCTTGCATTTTGGAAGACTCTTCCCTAAGTGGCAGGAGAGGTTCCTGTGCAGATCATAGGAACAGAGGCTCCGTTCTTTTCCAATCATGCTGGCAAAGCCCCGCTCCTGCTCCCCCATTGCAGATGCATATCTCTCATGATGCCTAGATTGGTCTTCTAATTCCCCATACTAGTTTAATCAGGATTACCTCCAATTGAGTGAACATGGATCAAACAGGGGGACACTGGAAAAGCCAGCCTCGCCCTGGCCTCCCCTCTGAAGTTATATGAGCTCGACTGCTAAATGCTGGAGCCAGCCTCCCACTGTGAGCGGACACTTTGCACAAGCAGGCTGGAAATGCATTTTAAGCCAAACCTCTTGGTGCATTTATTTGGACGTAAAGAAAACTTTAATTACAAGATTTCAAACCAATTTTTAAAAACTAAGCCATAATTTTAACCTGCAGAAAAATCGTTGCAGCATGGAGAGGAGCAGAATAAACAGAGGAAATTAGAAAGAAATCAGACCATTATGAATGGGATGCAAGGCATGCGTTTACAAGAAGATTGATTTGAACAACCCGTGCAAACAGTCCCGGCTGTGGGGGAAAGGTCCTTTATATTTATCTTCCTCTCTCAAAACCAAGGTTGTGTGTGTGTGTTTTCCCATTAGCTCTGAAGTCATAAAAAATTTGCACTCTATCTACTCCTGTGTTGAAATGACTTTCCTATTTATCCCAACTGAAGGAAAAAGAAATATTTCTGGCTTATAGGGAATTTATACATTTCAAAAACTGTGTTTACATTCTATTCCTGTTCTTCAGCTTTATTTTTTAAGTTAATTTTTTGGCATTGATACAGGCTAAGCTGTGTTGTTGCCTTCACTCCTTTATAACTTTAGCCCAAAATGCAAGGTCAAGAGGAAGCATTTAAAGACATCATCCCACAAGGCTTTGGTTTTGTTTCTTTTCCTTGCTGATATATATAGTTTCAGTCAATGCAACTTGAAGATATTCACCTGGTAGCCTTGATAAGGTGACACATGTCACAAGAACTGAGAACCGTCTCTTCCACATGACCGCAAGCTTTTCAGCTATTCTTTATCTCAAGTAAGACTGATGAGAACCAGCTTCTTTAAACCCAAATGATCCCTGGCAGGTTTGGCTCAGTGGATAGAGCATTAGCCCGTGGAATGAAGGG
>NW_005320314.1:0-1186 GCF_000412655.1 Myotis brandtii
TGTCCTGACTCTGTGTTATTCTTTCTTTGCTTTACTGACCAGGAATTCTTTCCTGGTCAACATAAACCTTTAGTTCTACAGAAGAAATAGCTCATCACCGAGTAAATAAAATACATTTTTTTCCTGGTTGATATGAGTATTGAAATTAAAGATGTAAAAATATTTATTTCCTCAGTTAATGAGGAATTAGTGCCTTGCAGGAGTCATGATTAAGCATGCTGCACCTGGGAGCCAGTGCCAAAATGCCTCTGCTCTGCTTATAGAATCCATCAGCTGCTGAAATAAGTGATTGCACTGAAGGGCACCTCATCGTCGGATCCTTAATTTTATGGCCTAGTTGCATATTGATATCCTCTAATAATAATTGTTTGGATTTCTCTCTGAAACATTTGGGGCGAGTCTCGAGGAGATCATTTGCATTAGTGAATCCTAAAGCTGTTTCCAGTAGTCTGGCAGGGCAAAGCATCTTTTATTCTATGAAATCTAAGCAATCACTTAAAATGAGCATTTCAGAACAACAAAAGTAATAATTTTTTTAAAAGTATGAGGGCTATAACATTGTATTAAAAGAGTGTAATTATTAACTAAAATATTTCTTTGCTTCCCCCCCGTACCTGGCTAGTCAACATTTAATGTGAGCAAACAGCATAGCTGAGGTTAGGTGTAACCTTCTAAAGTCTTTGTTACCAGTAATTTTCTAACTCAAAGTATTTTTGCTACCAATTTAACTTGCCATTAGGGGAGCTTGGGCAGTTGAAAACGTCCTTCACAACTCTCAGTGTTACTGTTGTCAGTTGTTTGCTTGAACATTATTTATCTCCTGATGGGAACTACAAGACAAAAGGACCATGCCTTGGATAATCAAAGTGCTGAGGATTGGCTCTAGACACACCTGTGAAGGATGGAGAGGCAATTTTATGTCCATTTTTAGTCCTGAACGTTGATGGATGTGGACTAAATACGACCTTTGGGGTCAAGGCTGAGTCTGAATCTTGGCTTCACCTTTTACAAGGGACCTAGGAGTTAAGCTTGGGTTCTCCTCTCATTTGTAAATGGGGTGCTTTGGCTCGAATGACCCTGGTCACATTTTTTGACCTGGCTAATCCCAGGCGAAATGGGTCCTTAGGCTTCATGAGTCAGCTCAGGTGTTAATTCCTCTTGGAAACCTACTTTAAAGTCTCAGGCA
>NW_005320315.1:0-1186 GCF_000412655.1 Myotis brandtii
GAGACTGGATAAAATGGAAAGTTCTGTGCAGCCACGGAAGCCAATAATAGTCCAGGGACTTGTGGATCTATGATGCCGTAAGTGGATAAAGGCCACAGAAAAGGTTGCCAGAAGATGCTGGAGACTCCATCTGCCTCACATGTTGTCTTCCATGACAAGGAATAAATGCAATTTAAAAACCTAGGAGTTGTAATGAATTGTGGGTGATGGAAGGGCGTGTAAATAGCAGATAGCACTCAATCTCCATTCAGCAGAACTCATACTGTTTTACTGTATTTTCACAGATTAGCTACTGGGCCAAAGCCTGCACTGGACAGTAAAATGCATGGAGCCAGCAACCAGGATGGTTTTATGCATCGCTGAGCAGCAGAACTCTGCAGGCACCTGTCACAGGAGCTGTCAAAGGCACATACTGAATCGATAGAAGCTCCCAAAACATCTCAGCTCTCCGCAACTCAGTAAGTTTTGCATGGACCCTTTAAACCAAAAGAAATAGCTAACAATTTTGTTTATTAAATAGGCCTCAACACCTTAATATTCATGTCCTAACATCATGACACCTGTTTGTCATTACATAACATCTACACTCTCATTCCCTGTTCCATGTTGATTTTTATGCCAGACTTGCTTCTCAGCACAACTGCTAAAACCCCAGCTGCCCTGGACATGGCATCATCAGAAAGAACGGAGCCGTCTAATACAGAAACTACTTGGAGCTAGTAGTTTGCTCGATGCCCGACAGATTGCTACGAAAATACAGAAACACGACAGTGCCCAGTGTTTCCATGATCAAAGGACACAGATTGACTTTCAAGAACAAACCTATGTGGAACTCCTTTAATTCTGAGTAATGTTTATTCATTTCACGCCTGGACTTAAATATCGTAAACAAGTTCAAGTACCGAGTCCACGTTATGGGTTTCAGCACCATCGTGCTGGATGGCTCCTAATCCACTGCTCAGTGACGCTGAGGCTGACCAAACAGCAGCAGGTAGCAAAGGCTTTTCCCAGCATCACCAACATGTTTACACTCAGCCAAAGGCTTACCCTGCATGTGCTTCTCATGTATCCACAGTAACCATTTCCCAGAGGCCGCAATTCTAAGTAACAGCTAGCCGATATTCTAGCATTATTCAGAAAACAACAACTCAGAAGTAGTAAGATAAAAAAGTTTGGGATACAAACA
>NW_005320316.1:0-1186 GCF_000412655.1 Myotis brandtii
GGTCACTTAGGCTTTTATATATATAGATTTGCAGGGATTGATTAGTAAATACTTATTTGCTTTTTGCTTACCGAGTCTTTGAAAGCAATAGGAACAATGAAAATTTGAGAGCTTGTGTTCAAATTTTGCTTCCTCACAGCTGTGGGACTTGTACAGATTATTTGCTTGTCGAAACCTCAGTCTTGTCACCAATAACTGGGAACACCACTTATTTTCAGGGTTGTGAATAGTCAGTACAATAAAAATGTGCCTAGCCTGCAGTGAGTGGCCACACAAATATTTGTTAAATATTATTGAACAAGAAGACTTAAGCCCAGTCCCTGGGAAGCTAGGCATGTCAACATACATAGGTCTGTCCTCAGTCTGACTTCACCAGCCGTGAGGGAGAAACAAGGGTGACTTATGGCATCTTCTCTCAAGGATGGGAATACATATTGAAACAGCTTCCATATTGAAATATTAAAAATGAAAAATGGATGGTTCTTGGCAAATGTGAGTTGAAGACAAATGACCTTGAAATTCAGGCAGTGGGATAGAGGGAGGAGATAAAGCACTTCTCCCTCGTATTTGCAGCAGCCAACCTGCAGTGCAGCCTAGCATTTTATCAAGGACACTGCAGTGGGGTGTGCATTGGTGACTGGTGTGTCCTGCAGAAAACCATAAAGAACAGTTGCAAACAGAGGGATGGCCAGACTGCTCACAGCCAGAGGGAGCCTGGCGTGAGCTCCAGGGCCTTGAACCCGACAGTGAGCACCAGTGTCAGAGGTCTGGTAGGATGTAGGTGATTTGTATCACTTGAAGACTCGAATGTGTCGAT
The DNA here is from genome assembly GCF_000412655.1 of Myotis brandtii. NCBI lineage: Eukaryota > Metazoa > Chordata > Mammalia > Chiroptera > Vespertilionidae > Myotis > Myotis brandtii. The sequence goes on from NW_005320316.1 coordinate 818, forward strand.
ATTCCTGGAGCCATGGTCTGTCATCCAAATAGACCATATGGCTGTTGCCAATAAAACTTTCTTGGGAGAACATTTGCTGCCATTTCTGGTACATGCAGGACTTGAGCGTATCTGTATTGTCTTGATGAATGGAGGGAAAGTCACAGTCAAAGGGCTCTTGCCCAGGACTAACACACCCCAAAATATCTTCAGATCTCCAGCTCCCCCAAAGGGACAATGCACGAAGTCACACCCCCACTGTGCGTCGGGAAGGAAGTGCCTTTATTGGCCTGCCTGCTCCTCCCTGCCTTTCGGTCGTTGGTGTGCATCACTGGTCCAGGCCATTGTGAGAATGAGGGAGTTACCCATCTGTGAGTAGTCTCCTCCTGG
>NW_005320317.1:0-1186 GCF_000412655.1 Myotis brandtii
GTATAGTATAGCATAGCAGAGAATATCTGTGTTCTCTAACTGAAGAAAGGTTCTACCTTATATACTCTTTTAGGTGGAGTCTTTTAGGTATCCCTCCAGTATTCAGTATTCAGTCAGGACAAATAACAGGCCACTAGAAGACTTTGCCACAGTTCAGCCTATTCCATTCATGTGCATGGGCAAAATCCAGTCACTGAACAGGGAACTCTGATAGGTTCTTCTCCCTGGTAAAGCTAATACTACATATCTAGATAAACTTGGTGCACAACAGAGAAAATGCTATGCAAATACACTCAGATACACTCAGTCGAAATGGCATTTTTATAATAATATTCAGCATCCCATTATGCAGCTTCAAAATTAATATTCTCATTATTTAGAAGAAAATCCAAAGTTCAATAAAAAGTTGGATGATCAATTTCTAGCTTATAATCAGTAAATCAGTGAGTCTGCTGCAAGATTTCTACCACTCATAGCAAGCAAACAAACAAATAACCCCCTCCCAACAAAACTCTTTATTTCAGAGTGCAAATTCATCCTTCAAGTCTAAGGTCAAGTTCAAGTCTGCTGTGATGTCAGCCTTGCATCCCTTACATAAACTTCAATGATAATATCTCACCAATGATTATATTCGTTTTCACTTGTGTTTATTGGCTTTGCCATTGACTGTCAATATCCTCCTAATGAGGGCTCTGCTTTTTCATCTCCATAGTACAAAGTGCCTAACACAGTGCCTGGGACTCAGTAAGGACTCAAAAACGAATAGTGGATGCACAGGAGATAAGCTATCTCAGGTTATCAGGTTACAAGAATATTCCTTTCTGACCAAAGAGCAGTATTTCTGAGGCAATGAGAGCAGTGGTTACACAACCCCTCAGAGACAGGATGATTTTAGAAAGTTTTATTGTAGATAGACAGTAATAACCCTCCCAGAAATCCTTCCAAAAGCTTCTAACCATGGGGGCATTTGATATCTCTTGTGTTGGACATGCACTTCTTTTGAAATATATCCTTTATTCCCGTTAATATTCTGATCATGTTTCTACACACCCACCTTCTGCTTTTAAGAAAGATGGAAAAGAATGTACTTTCTCCTAGGATCAACTTCTGAAGTTTTAACTTTGAAATAGTAACACTTACATTTGCCTAGAGAGGATTTCTAGGTAAGTGTAAGATGATTTTTTTT
>NW_005320318.1:0-1187 GCF_000412655.1 Myotis brandtii
TGCTTCCGGCTACACCCCAGGGTGGCTGTCAGCAGTGATGGGCGTGGGAACCACGCTGCAGCAGAAGCAACAGCAACAACCGATTTGCAGCAGCAGCAACAGCAGCAAAATTCATGTCCAGCAGCTCAGTTCTGACTCTCACCATTCTTGGGAATAGACTAAGGGGAGCCATAACTAGGGGGAGTTGCATATCACAGGACCGGACCATTACATAGAAATTGTGGCCAAAGATATGACACTAGTAGTTTTCTCGCCTTTCATTCCCACCGTCTTTGGATTCTGAGGGCAGAACGCATCTGAAGCTACAGAGTGCTTCTGTGTGACTGTGAATTCGAGGCGGATAGGTGTGCACAGCCTTTAGTGTGTATTTCCAAGTCCCGAACTGACATCAACAGTTGTTATTTGTTTCCAGCTAAAGCTTCTGGAATTCACAAAACAACCCCGGGAGTGAGCAGACAGGAAATACAGAGAGATGAAAATTAGAAGGTAACCAGGGTGCTGTTTAGGGAATGAGAGGTGATCTGATCCAAGTCAAAACCTAGATCCCAGGCAGAGGGGGTAACAAACATTCTAGCAGCTTTGTTAACATAAAAGGGCCCGAGCTGCTGCAGAGGTGAGCTGGGAGGAGCAGCCAGAGCGGGTCATGGCCTGAGGGTGTGAGAACAGCAAGGCCGGCCCTGCCACTTCCTGTGTGACTGTGACCAAAAGCAAGTGACTCAGCCTCCTTTATCTTATTTTCCACACGTGTAACATGAGAATCTGGTACTTGCCCGACACGACGTTTGTAATTCTGGATAATGAATATGGATTACCTGGTACACGGGAAACCCTCCAAAAACAGATCATTATTGCCCTTCTGCCCACGTCATAGATACGCGGCCTCTGTGCCTAGGCAGTGCTAGCTGCCATGGCTGACACCAGCAGGCCAGGGGGCCGCGGTGGGGACAGGCCCCGCCTGTGTTCCTGTGGGTGCCCACGTCACTGGCCACAGCCCTGTGACCATAAAGCCACAGCTTCGGGACCTTCTAGAACAGCAGCCAGGTGGCTTTGCTCAGGTCTGTGTGCAACCACAGGCTGCAGACTCGGCTGCCAGGCCTCACACGGGTTAGATGTGGGAAGGCCTCCCTGCAAACCCCGCCCACTTCAGGGAACTTCTCCACGTGGGGTCTCATCCCAGGAAGGGGAGT
>NW_005320319.1:0-1187 GCF_000412655.1 Myotis brandtii
TTTTTTGCTATTATGAACAATGGGGCAGAGAATAACATCCTAAAATAACACCGAAATAAAAACATTTTATCAGGCAAAAATATTTATCTAAATTGTTGATTAGCATTGATACCACTTGAGACTACCCTATATTCCTCCAGTGGCTCTGAATGTCCCCAGGGGAGGTCATATCAAGCTGATACTGAGCCTGATCTTGGTAATGGCACCCCTCCCTCCACCTCCTGCTCCCTGTGGGAGAACGTGAGCACCTATTGAAAATCTGGGGACATAGTATTCTGGTGACTCCTTAATCTTGAGTCCATACCCTCCTTTCTCCTTCTCCCATCCTAGTCCCCACAATCTCCAACTCTGACCTGGCTTAGACTGCACCTGGGGGTCCTTGGAGCTTGATGCTGGTGATCCCAAGGCCTGAGAGAAGGAAAGGGATTCTCTACTTTCACTTTGGGGTTTGGGCTTTTCCTTTCTAACAATGGGAACTAGAGCATTTGCAGAAAGTCAATATTCTTCCTAATTAAAGTTCACAGCATGTGAAAAATTCACCGTTAGGAGCTATGATTTATTTTCCCATCCAGGCCCCTTGATGTTGTAATTAATAAATGAAAATCCAATAACTTTCTTTACCACGAGATGCTCTTTGTCTTATCTCTGCATTCCTAAGTCTATAAGAGGAGACTGAACGTAGAAATTAGACATGGGAATATTAGTCAATTCCAGAATTTGATTGATAACTAGGGGGCACACAGGAGGACTTGTGCTTCTGCATATACCACAACACACAGTACTCAAGCTGCCTGGGGATGTAACTCTAGTTTGCCACTCACTAGCTGTGTGATATTGGGCAAGTCATTTAATTTTTCTGAGTCTCAGGTTTCTTCATCTGTACAATGAAGATGATACCAGTACTTATATTTAGATACCAGTACCTAGGATCATGAATATTAAATGAATTAATCCACATAAAGGGCTTAAAGCAGTGCCTGAACATAAGCTCCCAGCAGATATTAGCTGTTACGGTTACTTACACTTGTCACTGAATTACAGAAAGGATGCATCAAGTAAGAGCTGCCCTGAGAAGGAACATGTCATCCTTCACAGATTACTCACTGGGCAACTGGATCTCCACCTCAAATAAGATGTATTCGCCATTGAGGGGATTGATGTGCATGAACCATTCATCTGTGTTTTTC
>NW_005320320.1:0-1187 GCF_000412655.1 Myotis brandtii
AACAGAGCTTCGAAACACGTAAAGCAAAAACTGATAGAACTTAAAAGAGACTCGAACAAATGCATAATTTTAGTTGGAGACTGCAAGACTCCTCTCTCAGTAATAGAGTTAACTAGTAGTCAGAAAATCAGCAAGGACTTAGAAGAATTGAACACCACCACCGACCAGTGGCACCCAATTTGACATTTATAGAGCACTCCATCCAACAGCAACATGACTCCATCCCCCTGGCTGTCGCTAATGAGACAGGGGGTAAACAGCTGACCTCATGAAGAATATTTGGGAGCAAACGAGGGCTGGCGAGGTTCTTCTTCTATTCCCTCCGACGTCTGATGATCTCGAGGTCTGCTGGCTCTTCTCTTTACCAAAAGTGTATATTTAGGACAGTTGCTGATTGTATTAGTTTGGGTTCCAAAGCAGTAGACCCTGGAAACCCTGAGACAAGTATTCAAGTACAAGCAATATATTGGAAAGGGCCCCAGGAAACATCTACAGTTAAGTTTGGAACTGAGACGGGGAAAAGATGGCAGCCAAAAAAAGGTGTGCTATCCAGCACATCACTTTGTAGACAACTGGACCTTCATCCCAGGGGAGAATTCTGGGAGTGTCTGTAGGGTCCTCCCACCCAAAGGGCAAAGGAGCTGTGGCTTGTGTGCACCACTGCTATCAGCCATTGGATGAGGGCTGCTGGGGTTGGGGTGAGGAGTTCATTCTCCTGTGCTTTGTCTGCCGGACTAACATTCTTGGGGAGGCAGGCTCTCAAGCCAAAGAAAGGCCTCAGGCCTCAGAAGTCCTGCGGAGTGTGACGGCGGGAAGGGAAGGCGGGAGGAGAGAGGCGTGGGTCCTCCGTCAGGCACTCCATGGGTGAGCTTACCTCCTCTGCAAATATGTCCCTAATAAGACGAATGTGGACTGCAGTGCTGGGCCCACATCAACGTTAGCTTAGAGCAGTCGATAGACCACAGGTTTGGAGCCAACCCAACTCGGGTTCAGGTGTGATCCCTTCTAGTTACCTGTTTGGTGACCCTGAAAAGAATGACCTCAGTTCTTGGATTTCCAGTTCCCTCGTTTAGAGAAGGGTGCACTGCCCTGGGCTGATGTGGAGAGTAAGGTGCGCCTGGCGCAGAGGAACACCAAACAGAGATCTACATCCTTCGCCTTCTCCTGGCTTTACGCCAACACAACAA
>NW_005320321.1:0-1187 GCF_000412655.1 Myotis brandtii
AACCGTGAACTCTTGGTTCAGAGGTTGGTGCTCAACCACCGAGCCACACAGGCCGGGCCAGAACCTGGTTTCAGCAGCGACTGGCCCACCTGCTCTTTTTCAGGATTCTCTCCCTGAGAGTGACAGAAGCCCAGTTCAGTCCCACAAGTTTAGGCAAAAAGGGGATTTTTAGGTTCAGGCAACCCAGCTCCCAGCCGGGCACAGACAGCCTGGCTCTCGAGATGAGCACAGCCTGGCCACTCCTGGGTGGCCTGGGTTTTCTGAGCCCTGAGCCTGCGACAAGGACTTGGACTCGGGTCTGTTGTGCCAAAGGTGTTTTCAGAAAGTCCCAGTGAGGACACGGGGAAGCGGACCAGGAAGTGAGAGAGCTACTAGGCTGCCCCCGAGTGTGCGTGGGTGGCAGGGACCTCTGAGAAGAGAATAGACCAACCTGGGGATCTCCGGGCTGGGGAGGTCGGGGTCATTGGTCCAACTCCTGCCCCTGCTGGCGGAAGGCTGCTCCCGGAGCCGAGGCTCCCTGTGCGTGTGGCCGTACCTGCTGGAGGAAGCTCGGTGGGAGGCTGGGTTTGGGCTGCCACAGCTGGAGAGCCTCGGTGTGCCAGGGGCTACCGAGTGGGCACCAACCCCTTCCGCTCTGGGCCCGGTGCCCTGGGGGCTCTGTAGCTCATCTGTCTGTCTGTCTGTCTGTCTCTCTTGGGTGTTTTTTCCTTCCCAAGAGCAAGCCCTTCCAGCTGAGGGCAAAGGGATTAGGGAGATTTCTGCTTCTGCTCCAGCCAGCAAAGTCCCAGGGAAGGATTCTGATTGGCCTGGCTGGATCATGTGACCACGTCTGGACCAATCACAGTAGTCTGGGTGATGGAGGATTATGATTGGTCTAGGATGGGCCATTTCCCCACCCTGGCCAGAGGGGCAGGGTCTCTGTTCCCAGAAGTGTGAGTGTGAGGCGGGAAGAGGAGTGCCTGGGCGCTTTCCCCATCAGATGGGGCCAGGACCAGCCAGCCCACCTGACCCTTGGTGAGAAAGGTCTGGGGTCTTGATCCCTTCCCTCCACGAAGGCTTCCGACCCATAAATTTTAGTTTGCCCCGTTCTCTCTCCCTCTCAGTCTTCAGTGGTTTCTCTGCTCCTCCCTCCCCACTCTTACTTCCAGCTCACCAGGCACCGTCAGTTCGAAAGGCACTGAGAGCTC
>NW_005320322.1:0-1187 GCF_000412655.1 Myotis brandtii
ATGGATTATCAGGGAAAAGATGTCATGTGGAGATAACACAGATGTAAAAGATACTATGCTAAAATTCCACAGATGTCCAGCACTGGATGTGCAAAATTTCTCAAGGAACTCATCCATATAGAATTTATGAGCATTTCTGACTTGCTATATTTGTGATATCTGTTCCTTAGTTTCTGTGTCCAGATTTTAAAAATAAAGATTGCTTGAAATTATGACAGTCAGCCTGTGACTTAAATTTTCCAAAAAAAGATTGAAAAATTTAAACAGAAGTCATAGGCAGGTTAAAAACACACATTATACTTCATGATGTGTTCTACTATTTCCATTTGATGGGTACTCAAAAACAGACTGGACTGTGATAAGGAGGCATAACACAGAATACAGAACTCCAGCTGCACTCACCACTTAAAAAACCCTCCCTTTGCATCTGCCATCTAATTCCTTCTTTTCTTTCCTGGGTCTGTTCAGGTCCCACTAAACCTGATTGGTCTGTACAGCTCGTTTTGCCCTTTGCATGTCTTCTAACTTGTGTTACTGCCTTCTGTTTTATATTTATGGTCTACTTTCCCAAATATGTTCCAATTCCCTCAGGGGGTGTCTCATTCTTTCCATCACTCTCTCTGTCTGGTAGATAAGATGCTTGATGCTCATTTTCTAGCGATGATGATAATGATGACACTGATGATGGAAAAGCATCTTGCTGTGCCCTTTCTCCACTTCTTTACTTTCCTTCCACATCCACTACTCCAATGAAACTGCTCAAGAGTTCCTGGATACTGCAGCCAAATGTCACTTTTATCTCTCAGTAACATCTGACACTGTTGACTATTTCCTCCTTCTAGTCAGATCTTCTTTCCTTGGCTTCTGTGACTATGTCTTCCTGATGTTCCTCCTATCCCTCTGGACTTTTAAATTCAATTATCTCTTGGGCATACCCATTTGAAGAGCTCCTCATTACATTCACGATAAAATCTAAACTCCTTAATTGGGTGCACAAGGCACTTTATGATCTAGCCACTGTTTATCTTTTCAGTCCTCTCTTACTATTATCCTTATGCACTATGATCTCTAGCCATTCTGAACTACTTCTTTATAATGGGACATGCCATTCTCTTCCTTGACCCAGTTATTACCCTTGCATTTTGTCTGCTTAATTTCCATTCATCCTTGGACCTCACTTCCTCCAG
>NW_005320323.1:0-1187 GCF_000412655.1 Myotis brandtii
TTTTAATGTGAAGCAGTAGAAAACATTTTGTGACTTGAATTTGGCTCTGGGGTTATAGTTTGCCAATCCCTGGGCTAGTAGAGCTAATGCCATCAGGACCCTATATTCAACCAGTGAGAAATTGCATTACACATAAGGAAGGTGACTGGCTTACTCAAAGGCAGGATGTCATTTAAAAGACCAGGTCTAATCCACTTCTCTGGATAGACACTTATTTTGCAAAATAATTTACTCTTTCTTAATTTTAAATTTATATGTTATATAAAAAACCTTCTGAGCCAGGGAAGATGAAATCAAATTAATGTTAATTGTCGAAAACATATAACTAAATAGGCTTCATGAGGAAATAATTTAGGATTTACATGTCAATAAATTACTACCTTAAAGATATATAGATAACTATTTTCCCATTTCCATTTTAAGTACTTCTAACAATAGCATCCTGACAGGAAGAAAATATACTATTCCTGCATGCACATTGGAAAGAAGAACTAAAATGATTCCATGCAGTGTCGCCAAAGAGAAAAATAGCTGTATAACACCCTGTGACATTTAGATTATATCTGCCCTTAGATGCTAATTTTCAACTATATCCCAGATGGTGGTTAAATTAATAAAATCTTTCATGTGTATTTTAGAACATCAGAGGAGCCATCTGGCTATTGACAGCCACCTTAATTTTTAGTGTCTTTATTGTGAATTTTACAGTTCAGTGTACCATTTTAATGCCAGGGAATGTTTTATCATCCATATTTAATTATTAAGTGCCTAAACGCACTGACATTTTGAAACCAAATAAGATAAGACTGATTCAGATCATGTCAATACATGCCAAATAGTGTGTTGGAAAATTCTTTTCAATTCAAGCCAAACACTATTGACCTGAAATAGGCAGGTGTCTTCTGTGGATGTATTATGTAATTTGCATTATACTTGCAAATGTGACAATTCCCATATTCATTCTGTGCATATAGACGCAGTTGTAATGTATTCTTAAGTTGCTTTCATAAAAATTCGTGAGCAATAATTGTTGTGTGGAAAATAGAATAGATATACTTAGGACCAAGAACTGAGAACATTTTCTGACTTGAATACATGTTTGTTATTTGAAGGTAAATTATAGATACAAAAGAATTCATCTGATGCTATTACTATGCTCAAAAAATTAAGGATGCTATATGCATTGG
>NW_005320324.1:0-1187 GCF_000412655.1 Myotis brandtii
GGAAGAAAAGTGGTTCCAACCAGGCACCAGCAAATGCAAAGCTCCTCAAAGCTGTGTTTGAGGCCCTGAAGAGAATACGGAAAGCAATGGGGACAGGGATGAAGAATCCAGCTCTTGCTTACGCTGTCTAGTAGATGACACACACAAGCATCGTGGTCAAGAAAGCAAAGGGCCTGAGTGCGGATGGAATGTTTGGGGTCCAATCCCATCTCTGCTGCTTACTGGCTGTGTTAATGAAGATGCAACTTTCCAATCTCAAAAGCAGTAAGGGGTTGTTGCATCTGCAGGTTGCAAAGACTCCATGAGTTAACGTGACACACTTGGTGTCTGGCACATAGTCTGCGTTGAGCAAATATCAGCTATTCTTACATGAAACAAGCCCAATATCCTATTGTCTCTCTTTATGTTACCTCCTGTATTAAACCTGCACCTGAAGAACTTCTAACAGTCACAGAGTTGCTGTGTTTTATTATTAAGGATCTCTAATTTAGAGATATAGTTAATTTGGGGAAGACTGAGACTTAAAGGCGTCATCTGAGAGCTGTGGTTAAAATCCAGATGTTAATTCTGTCAAGAAAAAAGGTCCCAGTTCGGGTCACAAAGAATGTGTTTAAGTAGTCCATTATTTTGTTCAAATATTAAAAGACAAAAATATGTGTTAAGAATTCAATTTCTCCCTTTAGTTCTCCCCTGGCCCCAAAAATGACTGAAATATTTTGGTAGCTTAGAGAAAGCAGAATATGTTCCATTTTATGGGATAAAGTTAAACCACAGAGAGAGATATGTTAAACAAATTGGGTCAAAATAATTTAATCCACCCTTCACACATTTTCAACTTCTGGGCAGATTAGAAGGTACTGTTTCATAATTCAGCAGATGTGATACATTCATTCTATGTGGGATTTCTGTTATTATATGGCCCAGCTTCAGGATAACTCCGAAATCACAGTATGCATAGGACTCATCCTTAGATCAAAGAGGAATTCAGGACTCTTTTCTTTGACTTCATCACTATGAGATTTCTGGAAAAAAATACATCTGAAATAAGTGTAGAATGTGGGATAGAAGGGGCAGAGAGTGGCATGTCTTTTCATTATTTGGGGTACAAAGAAAAGAACCGAAGAAAAGAGAGCTGAGAAAAACCAATCACGTTTAGAAAAATATACTTTTGTTTACCCTGAAAAAAA
>NW_005320325.1:0-1187 GCF_000412655.1 Myotis brandtii
CTCTCCCCTTCCCTCCCCTCTCCTCTCTCCCCTTCCCTCCCCTCTCCTCTCATTTCTCCTCTCTTCTTGTGTTTTCTCCTTGTCTCTCTTCCTCCTTCTCAAAATCACTCTTCAAAGCAAAATCAGTCTTAAGAAGCTAGAAAAAGAAATTGCTCTCCATCTGTATACTTAACACCCTAGAGACATTTCTACAGAATGGACGGAAGTAAAGAAAAAGCAATGTATTGATCTAGTAGGCAAGGAATAAAAACAGATTTCTTGTGCTCAGATGTGTATGAGCTGATTTCATCAGGGTCACTACGACAATACCGTGAGGCTCTGTTGGTCCTGGTACCCCAGAGGACACTTTTGTCCTCAAAGTTCACTGATAAAAATCCCAGGAGGCTGACATCTTTCCCCACTTTGCTACTTTCTACATGAAACACCCGAGACAAATTTGTATCTTAAGGCCTGGACACCAGCCATTAGCTTGAGAGCTGGGGTCACAGCAGAGGAACAGATTCCTAAGGGACATGATGCCTGGAATTGATCTGTGTGAGGGTCTGCTGACACCAGGCACTGACTGAGCACAGGTGGTGCACCAGGTGACTCTGCTCTTGGTGACCCAGAAACAGAAATGCCCACAGGAAAAGGAAACCATGGGCACATGTGTTCGGTTATGAGAAAGGAAGCAATAAAACCACTGCACCATTCAATCCGGTGATCGTCACATCTCAGAATATCTCCTGGTGTGTTAAGCAATATCATAAATTTTCAATCAGCATCTGTATTGAAAATAAATGTTATCTAACATTTGAGGAGGGATGACTAGTGAATAACAGTGTCACAAAAGAACAAAAACCAGTGTTACCACACTACAGTAGTTAGAATCGTCCTCCTATGTCATTAGACCAATGCCATGGCAATTGATTACCATTTCTCAGTACTTGTCCTTTGTTTTCCGGCCTTTATGAGACCCAAGCGCCAAGCACTGGCTGTTTCTGAACGCTCCTATGCTCTGCCTGTCTTCACTGGTCACTTGGAGAGAGTGAACTTCCCCCAACTCCCTTTCTGTTCTTGGTTCCTTTCACATTCCTTCACACAGACTGTGCCTCAGCCGCACTAAACCACAAGCCCCATCTGGACTCAAAATGCTCCGTCCGGACAGTGTCCTGTTGGGCGGTGAGGACTCAGAGGACACACTGCTT
>NW_005320326.1:0-1187 GCF_000412655.1 Myotis brandtii
CTCTATCCACTGAGCCAAACCGGTTTCAGCTAAAATGATTATTTTAAACATCTTCTCACATGTTCCTTTGATAAGTATTTATTATGATTTAAGTTGTTGTGATATAACAATAACAATATAAGAAAGCATGAGATTGAATCTCTGAATAGAAGCAATTACAAGGCATGCCAAATCTTGTATATTAAGCTATAAAAATTTGGGTTTGTTGCTGCAGCATGATCTTGGTAGGCTGAGGTACCTGATGACCAATTCTCTCCACTCAGGTAGAGGAAAGAAGTACACTGTATAATGTACTCACTGAGCATGCTTCAGAATTTATAAAAATAAAATACATCAGATTAGTTTTTAATAAATTACATCATTTTCAGTCATTCTTCTATGAGCAAGCTCAGGCTTGCACAGATATTTCAGATGAGTTTTATGACACCTAGAAATGTATACTAGAAACCTAAATTCTGTGGTTTGTTAATAAACCAATGTCTGTGAATTCTGCCATTAAAATATATTATTGTTATATAAGAGATACGCTGTTATATATTGCTTTTGAAAACTGGAGAAGGTATAGTAATAGAAGTACAGGATAGCAGATAAGGGTAATGGAGAGAAATACTGTGTTAGACAAAAACTATCTGATCATGCTCTTTTCCTTATCTGAGCCCTTCTCTGACATGGTGCATGCCATAGCTCATTACATACAGGATCACTGCAAACAAAAGGTGAGGGGCAAGGAGAAAGGACAAAGTATTCTTAAACAGAGAAAGGCAACTGTATGTAATCAAAAATCTTCGTCTTTGCTTGAAAGGTAACCACTCTCCTGTAATCCTCTCCCACCTTATTGGATTTTTTCAAGTCATTTGTAATATGAATTATTCAGAGTTTCAAAGTTATAATACAGAAATGACTATACTCTGTGTATAATATAAATACTACTCATAAATAATTAAAAAATCTAAGATACAGGATTATATATTTGGTTCTTACATTAGGAAATCAGGATATACTATTTTACATAGTGAAGAACTTGCTAGAAAAAGAAAAGAAACTATGAAAGAAAGAAGTCAAAAGACTCTTCTTTCTAAGCCACACTGTTTATAACACTCTTAAAGAGTATTGTGTATTACGTAACTATGATGGCTGAAATCACAATTTGCCATTAGCTCTATGTTTAAAAGGAAAAAACCCTGGTG
>NW_005320327.1:0-1187 GCF_000412655.1 Myotis brandtii
GGGACTGAAATACAAATCACTTTGCATATGAATCAAACAGTCAGTTTGAGAGACTTACTTGACTCTGTGTCGGAAATGCTTTTAAACACTTGATTGATGGGAGGCTAACAGAGAGCTGGAGCTGAGAAACGTGCTTTTGCGACAGCCAATTTTAGGACGGTTTCCATTCCCAGTTTAAGATGGCTTTACGGTAGGCTCAGGTGCAAGCTGGCTGGGTTCACAGTGTGAATGTCCACATGTTAGAGAAGGAAATGTTGATGACAAAGAATACTAAACAAAGGGTGACACTGTGCTTATGATGGATTCCCAACCGCCCTCCTGAGACCCAGGTTAGGCGGTCCCTGCTTCATCGTCCACGGTGGGAAAAGCATGGTTTTAGAGTCAGACAAACGCATCTGAGGGTGGTTCTGGTCACCGGCTATGTGACCTTGAGCTTTGACCTTATTACGAATAACCAAACCCAGAAGGCTGTTTTGATTTATGCATGGTGGCTGTGAACATTTTTCAACCAACGTCTTTATTTTAACATAGTTTAGTGAATATTTAAGAATAAATGATATTTAAAAGATATGTTATTGTGATTAATTAGGTGTATTTTGTCATATATGCATCCTTCCCTGAAAATGACAAGTGAGAATTTCATGGTTTTTCCTGCAGTAACAGATATCAGGTTTCCACAATGTGGCTATAGTTTAGCAAGTAGTGCTGTCTGCTCAGCTGAACTTTGAACCTGCTGTGTCTTGGTTGTGGGTATAGGATGCATTGGTTCTATATATCAGACATGGTTTCTTTGGGGTAACTTGGCTTTCTTTCTGTTCTCTTTGTATTATTATATCTGGGGCTTTAGAAATGGCTAGAATTAAATAAGGTTTAGGCACAGGCCACAGAGGAGAGAGAAAGACAGAGAGAGAGGTACTGGGTGGGGCCTTCGGATGAGATTTACACAAGAAACAGATTTCAGTGAAGTACATGAAGTCACTGCAAGGTTTGTAAGTTTCCAAACTAATTGCCTACTATGCGCTGGGCACTGTCCCCAGGATCTCTGTGGTGACATCGCCTGGGGAAAATGAGGTTGCAGAAAGAGATGTGTTAATAAGATTAGGAACATGCACTTTTATTCTTGTAAATGCTCCTTTTCATAGTTCTGAGACACACCCAGCTGGTGTGGCTCAGTGGTTGAGCATTGA
>NW_005320328.1:0-1187 GCF_000412655.1 Myotis brandtii
CTCCTGTTCTCATACTGAGATAAGGAATCAAACACAATAGCGTAGTTAGGAGGTGATGCTAAGCAGTGAGTGAGGGAGTGGGAAGGTGAGGCAGGGAGGCGAGGCAGGCAGTGCAAGATGCCCAATGAAGCGGCTTTGCTGGGACCCTCTTGTGCACAGTATAGAACAAGCGTTTTAGTGTCATTCCACCTGAGGGGCAAAGGGAGCTGGGCACCTAACCACCAAATCGCCACTGTTCTGGGTTGAGGACTGATTGTGGGCATGGGGAGAGGGCTCCCAAGGCCAAAGCAGATGGTCCTGGGAACAGAGAGCTGCAGGCGTTCACACAGAGCAGCCTTCTAGTGTAGACGTGAGTGCCCAGGGCGAGACCATGACTGCCACAGGTAGGGGACAACGCCCTGTAGGAAGGATGGGGTCCTCCAGGAGCTAACGGGGCCGCTACAGGGGCTGAGACCAGAAATAGCACAGAGGCCTAGACGCTGCCACAGGTTTCCAGCTGACTGCATCTCACCAGAGATCCTCTTGGACTCTGACCTCCTGTTCTCATACTGAGGCATTTTAGCCGAGGTCAGTGTTTGTATAAGTTACTTCCCCCTGAGTTCACTGGAGCAAAACACTGTCCTGGGAGGCAAACACTGCCCACCCCCTGGTCTGGCACGGGCTTCGCGCGCAGTGTGTCTGGCTCTCTGCCTCCCCGGGCCAGTGGAGTGGGTCTGGTTGGAGGGGTGAAGGTTGTGGGTCTGGCTTGGACTGTGGAGTCCCCCCATGGAGTGCTCCGGGGCCATGGGAGACACGCTCACCTAGAGCAGCGGCACACCTGCCGATGGAGACGCCTATTCTTCGAGATGACAAAATCACTCTCAGGAATCATTCCATAATAATCAGAACTAGTCATTATCTTCTTGATTTTTTTCTTTGGCTCTAAAACGAACATTTAAAGCATAAGAATACCTTTCAACTTTAAAGGTGTTATTCAAATTAATACAATTTTTCAGATTTGCACTCCAGTGTGCACTTTCCAAACTAAAATAAATCTCCTCACAGTCTGTCTCCTGTTTCTTTGTCTTGAGTTTTAAACACAAATGAAATCTCCAACAGGTCACATAGAATGACATAACTGATGGAATGGACCAATGCTCTAACCACTGAGCCATGCAGGCCAGGGTTCATTTGAATATTTTTTTTTT
>NW_005320329.1:0-1187 GCF_000412655.1 Myotis brandtii
CCCTTCTTCCCTTCCTCCCTCCCTTCCTTCCCTCCCTCCCTCTCTCCTTGTGAGCTGTTATAAGCACTGCATATAACAGTTTGGGAAGAGAGACAACATTCTCAGTTCCAAAGTACTAACAATTACAATGAACATTTTGGAAGGAAACATGCCTGTAAACCTGGCTACTGGCACTATAAAGAATTTTAGAATCAGAATTAGAAAGATGGGTATGTTCTTTCTTCTTGAAGGTATCTAGGAAAATAGACATATGTTTAATTCTCGTGCTTTAAGCCTTTATCATATTCAGAATGGCCCAGACATAAAATATGAAGACGTGGCCTACATCCTATGTACACTTGAAGTTCTGAGTTACATTGCTACTATCTTTTCTTGTTCTAGATGAAATGACCCAAATTTCCTTTCATCTTCCCTTGTGGACATCCTCCCTGTTCTCTGAGTTCTAGTCTCTCTCTTGCTACTTCAGGTTCTTCATGTTACTCTCGGTTCAACAGGGACCAAAATACCTTCAGGGCACAGCTGTACTAATATGCTTCAGAGTTTGAAAAGAGCTCACATATCTCTTTAAGAGAATCTAATTTGTCGCTGGGGAGGGACTTCGACTAGTGGACTGAAATCTAAAGATCTACAGATTAATGTTTGGCTTCACAGTTCTAATGGTTTGCAGTTCTAATTTCCGTTAGAATTTCTTTATTGAGCGGTTCAGCTGCATCTGATCTGTAGCCAGTTTCCAGATTGCTATTGTATAACAATCAGATTCTGAATTTCATCTCTAAGTGCACAACGCTGCCCCACCCCAAACCCGAACCACGGTTCTTGCCATGGACACTGTGCCCAGGCCACCTGGTCCCTGGGATTTTCCAAACTGGACTGGAGAGTAAACTCCCAGGCCTGCTCGGCCAGGCAGGGGACCCCAATGCACGGTGCACCCGGCCCCAATTCTTTGTTCAGCACATAGCTATGGAGCACCTACTTTGCGCCAGACCCATCTGTTGTGGTTATGTAAAACCAGTAAGAAAGAAGCAGGAAAATGACTGTCACTTTTAACAAGGCAAAGACAAAGAGATCCTTATAGCATCAACAGTCACTGCAGCGGGAGGCACCATGGACCTGTCGCTTTGAGACTTAAAAACAAACCTCTGATAAAACCACTTCTCAGAACTGCCTTTTCCTCTCCAATTTATTGT
>NW_005320330.1:0-1187 GCF_000412655.1 Myotis brandtii
CCTCCTCCTCTCCCCGTTGCTCACGTTCCTCCAGGCACTTGGGGGTCCTGGCAGCTCCATTAGGAACCCAGACATTGTTTTCCTGCCTCAGGACCTTTGCACGTGCTGCTCTGGGTGCCCGGCCTGTTCTGTTTCTTGACGTCTGCGTGGCTCCTTCTCCCCTCTTCTTCGCACGGTTGCGCCAGTGCTACCCTTTCGGGGAGGCCTTCCCTGACTGTTCTATTGAAAATCCTCCTCCTCACCCTCCCCACCTTTCTCCTTTATTTTCCTCCCCTTCCCTGTTTACCGTCTGACACACTATCTGCTCTCTGATCAGTTGTCTGTCTCGCTGCCTCAGATTGTAAACTCCAAAAAGGCAGGCAGTTTTGTCTGGTTTGTCTGTCGCTGGGTCCTCCATGCCTAGAATAGTGCCTGGCGCACGTTAGGTACTCGATCCAGATTTGTTAAATAAACCCCTAGAAAGGACCCGGGATCTGGGAGGGCTCTGGGCCAGGGCCAGAGGAGGGAGACTTGGGGGCCTGGAGATAAGTCCAGGAAGTGATGGAGGAGGAGAGGGAATGAGCGAGAACATGAGAGTCACAGCCACGAGTTCCCGTTACATGATTTTGTCCTCGGTCTTCGTGGCGGTAACCCTCGGGCTGGCTGTCTACTTTAAAATGGCGACGGGCAGTGGTATTCTGGTGGATATTCAGGGCGATGCCCTAATGTGTGTACACGCGTACGTGTACCTGCATTTCCTAGGCACTCGCTCTTAGACCTGTGTCCATTTAAACTGAATCCCTCTCCACCCTCAGAGAATCACCTGCTAGGTGATAACCGGGTCTCAGCCAGCAGCACTGGGATGAGTTAATGAATAATTAATTCTTTAATTAATTCAGAATAATTCTTTCTTATCAGTATTCACGTCTGAAGAAAATAAGATGTATGCTAATGACATGTGCGTAGTGTGCCTACCTCAGAGACAGGCACGAGTCACCGCGTGACGGATTAGTAACTCCCGGAGCTGATTGAGGAATTTAAAGCTGCTTCCTGGTGTCACCGAGTCCCTTTCCTGGGAACCTGGGAGGCCCCTTATACTTCAGAAGGACGACCAAGACCCTGCAGCACTTTCCGCCTCAAGTGGATGAAGAAGACGTTGGCCTGAAAAGAGGGTGCAGCCCGGCCGGTGTGGCTCAGTGGTTGAGCAT
>NW_005320331.1:0-1187 GCF_000412655.1 Myotis brandtii
AAAACACTGGATTTTAGAACCATGTAGAATTACCATATCACTCCTGCTCAAATACAAGTAGTAAATGAAATTGTTCCATTTCAATAAAAAGTGCCACTACAGAGTAGAAATTGAAAGCACTTAGCAATGAATGTGTTTTTACTACTGAGAAAAATTTCCACATTAACAAAGCTACAAGTTTCCCGTTAGTTTATGAATACCTCATTTTTTTAAAGAGTAGAATATTAAACTGAGGTCATAACTTTATTGAGAGAACCAAAATTATGAGAATATAGAACATATTTTGACATTCTACTATGAAAATGAAATGGGCAAACTCTACAGCTAATTATTGTCATTCATTAAGTACCTATCTGCCTGACACTTCCTATGCATTCTAACATTCAACTGTAATAATATCTCTAAGGAAGAAATATTCTTATCCTCATTATGCATTCAGCTAAACTGATTTGCCCATCGTCATAGTTGTAGTGAAGATGGGAATTGCTGTTGGAACCCAATTCCTTCTGATGCTAAAACAAGGCTCTCCCTCCAGCTCAGTGAGATGGAGTCAAGCAAGGGGATGTTTTGAGAATGTGGTTTCTGGGAAAGTTCCTGATCCAAATATTCTTTCACCAATGACTACGATGCTTGAAATTTCTCCAGAGGATATTTATTTCTGTGAGTCTTAAGGGATTTTAATCCATTTAATCTCCCACTAAAATCCGAACTTTGTGCTCAAGGTTAAAATGCCAGAGCTTTAGTGAAGTAGAGGGGAAAGAATTATGCTGAATGGGCAAATGAGAGCAATAATGAAAACTTGTTACTTTCGCTACTTAGAAATTATGCCTTTTGGGTTGTTGTTTCTGCCCTTGCTATGCAGCTTTTAAAACATGGAATTTGAAGAACAAAATATTTTGCTAAGGGAATGATTTGTAACATTCGCATTTTAGAAGAGCCGTTGGATATTGGCTTTGATGGAGTGTCTTAAAAGTGGTGGGAAGTAGGCCTTAGGAAATGTTCAATGGTAAACAGATGGCACTGGCTTATAAAAACCACACAAATCTGGAAATCGGCTCTATCTCTACCTCATGCACACACACATTACTGCTCTGCTGGGTTACGGTAAAGGCTACAATTATTTTAAAAGGAAGAGTCTTGTTACAATTGTAGGGGTCATGCATATATATGAATGTATGTATTTGTGT
>NW_005320332.1:0-1187 GCF_000412655.1 Myotis brandtii
ACCTGTCCCTGTCTAGCGTTTCATTCCAGTTAAGGTCTGTGGGAACTCATGAGTCAGAGATGATACTGGTTCTGAGAAGAGCCTGGCTTGCTGGCATTGCTTATACTTGGCTCTTGGCTCTTGAACTTCTCAACAGCATCCAGCCTTCCGCAGCAGCGTCCAAGTCGGTCCAGACCTCCTGAGGATTTCCGCAGCCAGTCTCCCTGCTCTTGCTCTGTTCTCAGCATTCTCTAATGTCTGTGGCTCTTTGGGTGATGGCAGATCCAAAAAATGCCTTCAGATTGCTCCTAGTAAGTGTTTGGTTCTATGCTAATCCTGAACATATGTCTGTTATTTCATATCTATACAAATCACAGATTCGGAATCTTTGTGTTTGAGAATGTACTATCCACATCCCATCTCTTTATTTCTTAGTGTCTGTGGAAGGTAGGGGAAAATTAGACGGGGTAGGTTTTGGTTCATGTTTAGAATTTCAAAAGGATAAGTCAGACGACAAAGAAAATAACATAAGCACATTTTCTATACATAAGAATATTCCGGAAGGATATACAAGAAACTGTTGCCTTCAGAGAAGACAAGAGAATTGAAGAGATTTTTTATTATATTATACATATATATTATTTTGTTCTATTTAAATGTGTCCTATCCATTCATTTTATAAAAATTTGTTCAATTAATTTTTTCAATTAAAATAAAACTAATAAGTAATAAATACTCGAAAGAAGTCCCATGTTGGTTTGATTTAAGGGGATAGGCAACTTCATGGACGTGAATCTACATTGATAAGCGCTAAAGTGACAGACCACCTGCCCTTCTGCAGGAAAGAGCATTTCTTCTTCATTCAAATAAGACCTTGCCAAGCACTCTTCTGGGTGCTGCACAGACTCACATAAAATACCTCCCACTACTTTTGTCTCCTAAGAAGCAGAGATGTGACAGGAACATGAACCAAAGAGTAGAAGTTAAAGCAGCTGATGGTTAAATGTCAGACTCATTTCTGGCACTAAACGCACAATAGTTGGAAGCATACTGTTATGGGTTGAATTGTGTCTCATTCTCCACCCCCTCCCCCAAAAAAGGTTTATTGGAGCCCTAATCTCCAGTGCCTCAGAATATGACCTTATTAGGAGGCAGGGTCTTTACAGAGTCATTAAGTTAAAATGAGGTCATTAGGGTGGGCCCCAATC
>NW_005320333.1:0-1187 GCF_000412655.1 Myotis brandtii
CTCTCCCTTCCTCTCTGTGAAAAATCAATAAAAACATGAAGATAAGGGGAACAGATACTCAGACACTTCCCCCTTCTGATGCATTTTTTCCTCATAGAATTGTTGATGAAGGACAAAGTAGAAAATGTAACTATTGTATCTTTTCATTGTCCTGTTTCTGAAAAAATGTTCTTTTATTTTTGAAACTCTGCATAACATAAAGTACACCATCTTTGTTCTCTAATTTCTCTAAGCATGTGAAAAATATACACAGAAATAAAAACTGTTCCCATTAATGCCCAGAGCATACTATTTACATATATACAATAGCATTGTTTCATAGCTATGTGGGCAGTTTTTTAATCATGTGGAAAAGTCAACTGAGAAAGAGAAATGGAAAAAGCCTAGACTCAATTCCATGTGGCTTATTGTTGTTTATTGGATATGGTTATTCTGGTTAGAAAAAAAAATGTGGGTTTTTTTAAATGCTACCCACAATAAATTTTTCAACCAGACTAACTCTTCATTGTTTTTCTCTCTACAGAACATTCTAGGAGAGAAAGAAAAGGGAAGAGAGTAAGAGGAGAGGGGGAAAAAATCTACTTATCCTACTTGGATTGTGCAAGACATCCTGGTGCAACCATATTCTGATTCTCCTCTTCATTCTGCAGTGCAGTGAGCTCTACCATGTTAACCATCACATCATTGGTGTGGCCGGGGAGCTGGGGAAGCACTGAAATGATCTTCTCTACCAAGTTGTCTCCATGATGTCCAACGGCTCCTGTTTAAGCAGACAGAAAATATGAACTCATAAAATGGGAGGAAAAGGCTGAATTAGCGTTTTAATGATATGGTGTGTATCAATAAATACTGAATGGATAATCAGCATATAGTCAGCCAGGTAAATGATGTCATAGGATGATACTATATTGACATTTGAGAGCCAAATTTTACTGATGAAGATCATAAGAAGGGCTTGCAGACCTGACAAGGAATAGCAGATCTCCCCTCTGCTAGATCCATATCTTCATAATGGCAACTGTTTATCTAATTCACCCTATAGTCACCATATCTGGCAGAGAACTTGGCAGCTAGTAGGTTCTCACTAATATTTGCTAGATAAAGGAAAGGATAAATAAATGAACGGTAACAATTTACAATGATAGAGGTATTTATAGAGTGCTTCCTGTGTACCAGGGACTGTTCTA
>NW_005320334.1:0-1187 GCF_000412655.1 Myotis brandtii
TTTCCTTCATCCCTCACGCTGCCCAGTCCTCACTCCTGTTTCCTGGAGTGAACTAACCTGCAAGGCCTTGTTTTGGGCTCTGTTTTCAAGGCAAAACCAACCCAGGATAAGCTCCTGCCTCTGCTGCTGTTGGAAACAACATCACAGATGCAACTCTGCCCATGGGCATGAGTCACTCCTCTGCGGAAAGATCAGTCCCTGAGTGACAGACCCAAACTAGTCCAAATCAGCCTGGGAGAAAGCGCCAGTGATCCTTCCCAGATGGTCAACCTCTAGGGCTTGCCAGTTCTTTTGTTCTTTCCTAATAATAGCTTATATTTTTTTATAAAAAAAATTAAAATAAAAGAAAGATCTTTCTTGTGATTTTTTGCTTGGCTTTGATGTCAAAAGCAGTAGAAGTTGTATTAAAAATCGTATTGTCAATATATGGCAATCAAATGCATGGCATTATTAGGCAAACTACTGTAATAATGATAGTTGTGTCTGCGATAAAAAGCAAAAAAAATTGACGTCAAGTTTTATTTCAGGATAATAGGCAGTCTGCATGTCAGAAGGCCTGGATTCTACAACCAGACGGATTTTCACTCTCTGTATAATCCTGGGCTGGTCCCATTATGATTTCTGGTCCCTTGGTTTTCTGTAGGTAATTTGAGAAGAAAAGTGCATGCAGCAATATATGTGAGGACAGATAAGTGATTGTGAAGAAATGCAGCTCATTGTCATTGTCTCTGTTAGAATCCCAGGACTTTGGAGCTAAAGTACAGCCCCAGATGCGTTGACAATTGGATTTTATACACTGACTCGTTCTGTCAGCAAATATGACTGAAGAGCCAGCTCTGCGCCAGGCTGTCTTCTAAGTGCTGGGGAGTCAGGGGTGAAGGAGATGAACATAGGCCTTGTCTTCACAGAACCTGCCTCCTAGTGTTTGCTCACCAGCTACATAGCGACTCACACGGCAGACATCCAGAAGGGCAACTTTCTGCATGAAGTTCCTGCTTCAGAGCCCTCCCATGAGCTGCTGCATTTACTGGGAATAATTTCCTCTGCACATACACACTCCTACACACAGTCTTCACCTGGAGACTTCTCTTGGTCCTCTGATCGGTTTATCTATCTTATCTCCTTAAGTGGAAAGTAAGAAAGCAGGACGTATAGCTCTGTGGTTTACCATTATGCTCTCAGGGCCT
>NW_005320335.1:0-1187 GCF_000412655.1 Myotis brandtii
GATGCTGTTCCTTAGGGAACTTTTCACATCAGGCAGTTTTCTGCGAAGATGCTGGATTCATGACCAAAAAAGGGCCAATATTTATTTTTAGAGCAAAAAAGCCCATTCAGTGCCTCTCAGAGGGCTTACATGATACGGCCACCCTGGCCTGCCAAACTCCCAGCAGATGCCATTATTTCAGGGGCCTAAAAAATAGGAGGGTGCTCGCACTGGCCATGTCCCTCAGAGATGTGTAGGGAGCTGGCTCTAAGGGCTTTGATGCCCTTACCACTGACCAGTGCCCTGGATTTTTGAGAACCCTTTCTCACCCACTAGCCCAGACCCTGACACCACGGGGGCAGATGATGGGCTCCAGGGGCCAGGTCACAGCCACCTCCCCAAATGCCCTCACCAGTGGCCAGCCCCACTGCAGCCTGCTCCTATTCACCTGGGAAGGACAAAAGGCAGCCTAGGAGGTCCTTTCCCTATGCAACTTTAGGAGAAGAGGCTAAAGAAATTGGAAAAATGCCCAATAGGTAACCACGGGAACAACAAAAATGGAAGGACTCCAGGGGCTGTAAGTCAGCTGTGGCTGGTGATAGCCTTCGGCTGATGGAGCTGCATGGGCCACTAAAAAGAAGGCGTGCTGAGGGACAGCCCCCATTCCTCACTTGGGAAAGCTCTAGATGTTAGTGTGTTCTTTCTTCCATAGGGTGAATGAGATCTCCTCTGGGCTACATGTCACTGCCAGGTCCAGGAGGGAAGTGGTTAGGATCCAGAGTCCCAGAAAGAGACAGAGGGATGAAGAGAGAGAAAACATACTTGTGATGGGGCCTTGCACATGGAGCAGCACCACACGCATGCGTGTGCAGCGAGATTGTCATCACTCTGGGAGATGCCACCCACCCAGAGGAGCCCAGACGACCAAGGAGGCTGGGCGGGACAGCCAGGCAGTCTGTACACAGGAGGCCCGGGCGGCCAGCCAGGCAAGGCAGCCTTCCCGGAGGCGGGACTAGGCGTGTGCTGCTCTGATGGACATGACTAATGCACCCTGGGGACAGGCCCAGGGCTCTGAGGAATTCCATAACTTGATGGAGTCCTGTCCCTTTCACAGAAGAAAATGGACTTAAGCTAGAGCTTGCTGGGAAGGAATCTGGAACTGAAGACCGTTTTATTAAGAGTCCGTGTCCAATGATTAGGCAGGACCT
>NW_005320336.1:0-1187 GCF_000412655.1 Myotis brandtii
CTCGCGAGCCGCAGTTTGCCGACCACTGCACTAGGGCACCTGAGAAGTGTCCAGAGGCCTCTCAGAAGTCTCGGTGTGAAGCGGAGGCAGGAAGCTGCGTGTTTGTTCCTCTGAGGGCATTAACTGCCCTGCACTGTCGGGATGCAGCTGCCTGAGGCTGAGCAGGTTTTTGAGCTTTAGGAAAAGCATTGACGCAGAAGGCAGAGAGCCCTGGGTTCTGGGCAGGTGCTTGAAGGGTGTCAGTGTGCCCGGGCTGCTGAGGCCACAACCACGGGTGAGCTGAAGGGCGGTGACTTGGGCACCAGGAGCATCTGTTGTCCCTGGCTAAGCCGTTGTTTGCAAGGTCAAGTCCCATAGATGTTAGTGGTCAGGAAGAAATGATTAAGATGGCATAAAAGTTCTATTTAAAAGGCAAAATAAATAAGAGTTCTTTTAATGTTAAAGGGCTGTTAGGAGTGCATGCCCCCCCCCCCACACACACATTTTCCCCAACTCTCACTTCACCACCTCTTTACCTCCTAAAGTACTTGCCTCCATTGTTCAGGAAAAAGTTTTTTCCCCTGCAGCCCTGGGCTCTGCTGAGGCGGATACTTCCCAACCTTCCCAGGCAGCCTTACTCCAGCACTGGCGAGGGCTATAAAAGAGCCCATCCCTGGCTCTTTTAAAATGAAAAGAACCCTTCATGCTAAAAAGTTAAAGACTGGTAACATATAAAAGCATGGTAGCTCAGCATCTTGGGGGCAAGACTGTGACTAGCAAAGGGTTATTGATTGTCAGTTTTCAGGCAAGAGTCAGATGCCTGATGGTTTGGGCCATGCCTGTTATCTAAGGCCTGTATTTGGTTATCATTGGGTCAACTGTAATTTCTCATCCCCCGTTTCCCACCTCATGGCCTTCATGTTTGTTTTCTACTGCAGGTTCAGTGACAAATCAAGTAATCTGTCCTCATCTCACTTTGGGACTCCGACTGGATCAGGGGTGTGCTACATGCTAGGCAGGGCAGCATTCCCATGTGAAAGATACAGAGAGGGACAACTTCTTAAACACACAGAGTTCCTTTCCATTTTCCAAGTGGATGTTGACTTGGATATTCAAATGGATACCAACACTATCACATGATACTCAAACCTCCCTCCTAGATGCGAACATTAGTGATAACTCTCCACGTGATAGATGAGAACATTGAG
>NW_005320337.1:0-1187 GCF_000412655.1 Myotis brandtii
ATGTGGCACCTCTCTCCACAGTTTGCATCCACCATCCAGTATGTGTTACCACAAGTTCAGAAGTGATGCAGCATAACATGCTCAAAAATAAGCTAGAAAATCATATTGAAATCACCTGCTTTTAGAACCGGATGACACCAGATCACACCACTTGTGTGTATTTTCACAGGGGGACGATGGGAAATCCTGGAGAAAAGTGATGGCTGAATTGACTTTTGGAGGGTGATGGTCATAGTCAGAAAGTACTCATCACGGCTCCCTGTAACCTGCAAGGACATGGCCAACGTGGGGCTTGGGCACCGAGCCTGAGCCTGGGGTGGGAGTTCTGATTGACAGCTTTAACAACGATGCTTTTTGGTCTTGGATCAGCCGCTTTCAACCACAACATCGGCATACTGCCAGTGACAGGTTGTTAATAAGTCTAGTACCACTACTTACAAATGCTTTTCCTCAAGCAATTTCAAACTAAAAGAAAAGTTGCCAGTACAGTACAAAGACCTCCTACCCCTGCCCCCAACCCCAAACCATCTAAGAGTTAAGTTGCCAACCTGATGTCCCATCATCCCTTAATACTCTAATGTGTGTTTCCCACAAGCAAGGACATTCTCTTAGATAACCTCAACACAGCTATCAAAATCAGGAAACTAACACCAATGCATCACTGCTATCTGGTCCTCACACCCCACCCAAGTTTTTCCAGATGTTCTAGTAATTTCTTTAATAGCAAAAAGACTCGGTTCAGAATGAAACAGTGACTTTAGTTGTCCCCTCTTTAGTTTCTTTCAGTCTAGAGCAGTTGCTCAGTCTTTTTTGACTTTCCTTATCTTGACACTTGAAGTCTGAAGTTATTTTATTGATGTTTTTACATGATACTTCCTCACAATTAGATTCATATTATACATCTTTGGCAAAAATATTATGTGTTCGTCTAATTGTACCTGATTAGGTGGTATGTAATTTCAATTGTCCCATTAGTGGCAGTGTTCACACTGATCATTTGATATAAGGTTGTGTATGCAGGCAGTGTTCCTTTGTAATGTGTGAGCATTTTGTGGGGAGATAATTTGAAACTATGCAAATATTCCACACCTCATCAAAATACCAATTTACCATTTTATATCGTGTGGACTCATAAAAGAGACCCAAGGAATTATTTGATATGTGTGTGTGTGTGTGTGTGTGTGTGT
>NW_005320338.1:0-1187 GCF_000412655.1 Myotis brandtii
CTCTCCCTCTCTCCCTTCCTCTCTGAAAGCAATAAAATATTTTTAAAAAAATACCAAAAAACACAGATCCAGCTTTAGACTTTCTGAGCCTCTCTGAGGAAGCGTCCCTGTGGGAGGTAAAAAAAATTCAGGGCACGTTCCCTGTGAGGTCACATTCCCTGTGGGGTCCAGCTCATCTCATCAGGGGCCTCCATGACCACAGAGCTCAGTTAAGCGGCTTTCCCACAGACACCCAGCTCCCTTTGGAACTAGCAAACCTGAGCCCTCTGGAGTCATTGCCATGCATGTCAGAGCCGTCCCTTGTCTCTAATGAGCAGTTGGCATGATGCCCATGGATTCATCCTGGGCCCCTGCTGAGATGAAGTTGATTTAACCAGATCCTGCTGTCCACACTGCCCACCCTTTGCCTCTGCTTTTCCCACCTCTGGTGGGTGTCTCCATGGTTAGAGTGGAGACCATGAAAGGCAGAGAAGGGGAGCGGGGGAGTCCGCCTCAGGTAGCATGGCTGCCCCAGCTAGCCACCTCATTTATGCACCTTGAGAGTCGAGAGGATCCTTAATTAGTTTTGCGTTCCCTCCTAGTGGAGCGGGGCATTTGTGGAGAAGCCCCTTGGGTGCCATGTCTGTTGCTGGGCACCTGAGAGATCATCTTATTTAACACTTTCACTACTTTGCAGAGTAGGTATCACCCTCCCTTTTACGTATGAAGAAACCCAGCCTCGCGGTGGGTGAGAGCCTTCCCAAGGTCCAGCAGCCAGTGAATGGCCACCCAGAATTACAGCACTTATGTCTCCGGCTACAGATTCTCGTGTTTTTCCTGCACTGCGCTTGCTGAAATAGATGCCCAGAATAAAGCCTGAGGAGTGGGTATGACTTCAGCAATCAGGGCTGAGGAGGGACACTGGGGCCTGGGGGGAGCACAGACAAAGCAGGGGAGCAGGAACGGATGGGGCCGTCAGAGAGCATTAAACAGGCGATAGGTTCCCACGGGAGAGGAGTGAATTCATGTGGATAGAAGGATATGCGAACAAAGAGAGAGGTGTTAAGGAGGGTGGGATGGTGAGTGAACAGGTGGCTAGGGGCAAGGGTGAACATGAAGCTTGGGTAGGCGGAGGGATGGAAGGGTGGACAGTGAATAGTGGACGGTAGATGGGTGGAAGGGTGATGGGTGAGTGGGTGGACAGTGAA
>NW_005320339.1:0-1187 GCF_000412655.1 Myotis brandtii
ATTTTATATCACTTATCAATAATATAACATCGTTTATATTAGATGTGCTTATTGTCTGATGGCTGCCCTGTGCAGACCTAGAATGTAAAATCCATACAGGCAACAACTTGATGAGTTCTATTGGATGCCTTTTATTATAGAACCCAAAATATCTGGAACATAGTAGGTGCTCAATAAATGTTTGAATAAATTAATAAATAAATGAATATGAAACAGTTTTAGATGATGAATAAAAGTCTCATATCTGGAAACTCTGAGTTCATGTGAGAAAACAAGTCATCTGCATGGATCCAGAGGCATCAAACTGACTAAAGTAAGGCTCCTAGAATATAAAACAAACTCAGGATGGGCAGAAAAAACAATAGTGAACCAAGGCTACTAATATCCTTGGCAACTAGCCACAGAAGACCAACAAGATCAAGCAGGAACCAGCCTGGCATCTGTGTGCAATATTAGCTCATATTTCTCCTTGCATAAAGAGAAGGTGCATCCACATGAAGCAAATGCAATTAAAACAAGTGCTGACAACTGGTTATAAATTAAATTAGTGGCATTCTCATTAGTTTATGCTTGTATAGGGAAAGGACATTAGGCAGTAGCTAAATGGGGCAATTTAAGGTGGTTCTAAAAAAATATTGTAAGTCTGGATTTCTCTTTCTGATATCTTTTCTAGATTAAATACATATGCTTAAAATAATCTTTTCTAAACCTACATCTGTAATATACAATCACACAAACATAAATTTACTTATGGGGACACCAGGACAAAGTATAAAAATTGATACAGGCTTTAAAAAATGCAGGATATAGAGGTACAGTATATATGACTCTGAAATGACCTTGGGTATATTAAGTGGATGAATGGTCACAAAAAAGAACAAGCAGATGCAGTACAGAAGGAAGTGAGGTCATCAAAAATAAGATGACTGAAGAGCAGAACACCATTAGTGACATATTTATTCAGCTACAGGAATAAGTTCTAATGAGGATGAATGGTTGGAATCCTAGAACATAATAGAGCGCATGATCACGACCTCAGAGAAATCGTTGTAGGAAAATGGGAATAGAAATAGAGGTTTACCAAAGGAATTGGACTTCTTTCCTTTACACACAACTGATTTTGGATTATGCAGTTTTGAGCCCTTGTTAACTGTAATCCTTTAAAAGACTAGTTTAACCAATGCTGT
>NW_005320340.1:0-1187 GCF_000412655.1 Myotis brandtii
CCCATTAGCTGCAAGGTCAGCCTTGAGGAGCTGCGAGGCAGACTCAGCGAAGTCTTGAGCGCCGTGCTTTCCCTCCTTCTTCATTAGCTGCTGGGAAGGCGTGGAGTTGTTCGGCCATTTCCGTTCCCCAGGTAACTCCTGGGGACTGGGCCCTGAAGGTGGAGCAGGGGCCGGGGCAGCTCTGGATGGTGCAGCCTAAGGAGTCTTTCAGTGACAGACTGATGCAGTGAGACCCCTCGCATCTCAGACATGTAGGAGGCAACCTGCGCAGTGCTGCGAAAACCTGGAGCAAGAACAGGATTTTGTGATTGTGTTTTATGTAACGCAGATGAAAGCAGCAATCTTCCCATCAGGCACTATTTATGATTAATTACGAGAGATTTTGCAAAGCAATCTATGCTTTTTGTGCTCACCCAGAGGCATACTGACAGAGAGGACAATCAGGCAGCTCCATCATCGGCTCCCTAATGAGCCTGGCTTCAGCCCCACCAGCTAAACTCCATCTCGGTGACACCCCAGGTTTGGCAACCACCGCCCAGACTCATCACAGATGCTAATAGCAGATCGACTGAAATGAGTGATGTGGATGATGCCAACCCTACGATGATTTGTGTCTTTTTAAAAGCCATGTCCCAGTTTTGTAGAGATTGGCCAGGGATGGGTGAAATGCATGTGGCCTGTGTGTGAGGTCTGAGGGGAAGGAGGGGAGCATTTCAAGGTGAGCCTCAAAACAGATTGTGAGGGGCTACAGGAAAAGGGATGTGATCGCCTGGATGAATCAAGAGTTCGCTGAGGACTACGATTTTGAAGCTTACTTAGATATTGATGAGCATGTAGGGACATCTCATATCATTCCTCAAAGGGAAAGTGTTGATCCCATTCGAGACCTTACTCTCAATTACCAAAGGAACATATTTCAAAGCCACAGAACTAATTTAGGAAACACCAAATACAATGATGATGACAACACAGCAAGGCTCTCTGTATAACATCTACATGCCACCAGCCTTTTACCGTTTCAAGTTATTTCTGTAGATTTGGACCTATAAACTGGTCACTTATTTAATAATCTGTGCTCATTATTTTGAGGGAGACACACACAAAAAGATACATTTCAGTAATCACTGAAGTACAGAAATGATTTATTTCATTCTTATATCTATTTCGCATTTATTTATTGCATGCAG
>NW_005320341.1:0-1188 GCF_000412655.1 Myotis brandtii
CATAATGGGCAAAGTTAAGTAAAGTCAGCTGATCTGAAGTCTAGAAACACTGTTAGTGGGTTTTTCTCTGGTCACTGCAGGGCTCACCACTGGCAGGATACCATTGAGAGCAACGTTTATTTTCAGCATCAACTCTAGATCACTCCTATATCTTGGAGAATGAATGCTTCTACATCACCACCACTGTGACCCAACTGTTGCCATGGAAATTCTCGGCTAAGCCAGGGATTGATCTGCTGAATCCTCGAAGGGATGGCAGCAGAAGGACGTGGATAAGAACATAGATGTAGGAATTAGATGACG
The DNA here is from genome assembly GCF_000412655.1 of Myotis brandtii. Classification (NCBI taxonomy): domain Eukaryota; kingdom Metazoa; phylum Chordata; class Mammalia; order Chiroptera; family Vespertilionidae; genus Myotis; species Myotis brandtii. The sequence continues at coordinate 304 of NW_005320341.1, forward strand.
TCAGTTCAAATCTTAGTCTGACACTTGCTGGCTAGTTTACTTTTATCAACTTTATCTCTCTGAGCCACACTTTCCTCCTCTGCAAAATGTAAATAAGAACCTCTATTTCATGGTGCTGTTGAGAAAATAAGGTAATAAAGCACAATAAAGGAGAGACAGAAACGTGGTCCCCCAAAGATGTTCATACCCAAATCCCTGGAATTTGTGAATATGTTTTCTTACAATATCACTGGATGGGCCTGCATCCTGTTAAGACAGATCAAGACAAATAGCACGCAGGAGTGGGCTGGAGCTGCCTGGAAGGTTTTACACCATGGAAATTATTAAATGCTACAACCAGGGATTCCTTTTATCCCCTGGAGAGCCTGCTGATGAGCATTTACCAGCACAACATCAGCTGATTTGCAACTAGTCAAGCAGCTTGATTCTACCCAAAGCTATCAAGGTTTGGGGAAATAGCTATTGCACTAATTCTGTTCTAATGCAAAAGATTTTTTCTTTTAATTGTCGTCTAATCCTTATGGCTGCCCCGGAAAGTAGATATAATTAAGGTGAGGTTCAGAAAGATAAGACGATGGGAAGATTACACCACATGACAGAGTCAGGGCATCCTGACATGAATATGTGTTGAATAAATAAAAGGTCACACATGCCACCAGTTTTGTAGCAGAAGAAACAGAAAACAACTTTCCTTAGCCAGTTCACCTTTTTTGAAGAAAAGGCCTGATTGTAAAATTAGACTGAGATACTCAGCCAAAAACTAACCCCATGAAATGGGGAAAGAGAACTGCCTTCTCAAGGATGCCCTTGTGCTAGGCAGTGAGCTAAGTGAGGCAAAATCACATTCACTTTCTCCTTTAAGGTAAAAAAACAAAACAAAAAAAA
>NW_005320342.1:0-1188 GCF_000412655.1 Myotis brandtii
GGTCCACGCTCAACCACTGAGCCACACCGGCCGGGCTGGCCCACAAGTTTAAAATGGTTCCTACCGCCCGGCCGGCTGGAGGGGGATCCTGCCGTGCACCCATGACGCATCTGTCCTCTGAACATTTGTGTTGCAGTTGTCCTGGCGAAAGATGATGGTAGCTTGCTCCATGACAGTGGCCAGGGGATGGAGCAGAGTCGTGGGGGAGTCGAGGGGTGTCGATAAGGATAGAGAGCTCACGGCACTTGGCAACGCAGAGGTGAGGAGTGAGGGTGTGGCCAGGATGGCACCCAGGCTTCCCAGGCTTGGGGAGAGCAGTGGAGTGAGTGGCAGCGCCTGTGGGCCCCCCCCCACCCACACACACCTTTCTTGCTCATCTCCCGTCCCTTGTTCCCACCTTACCTGTTTTCCTCTCACGGGAACCTTCCTACCCTCCTGTGCACAGCTCAGAATTAGTGCTCCTCCAGGTAAGAGAGCTGCAGGGGGGGTGGGGTGTGCATGTGAGAGAGGAAGAGAGAGAGAGAAAAGCACCTGCCTGAAACCCCACCCCCACCATCACCTCCCACCAGGTGCTCCTCACCTGGCTGACCCCCCTCCCCATCCTTCACGTCTCCATTTGAATGTGAGGCTTCACCGGTCCAGGTACCTCTACCACCATCGACCTCCCCTCATTTTATTCTGTCAGTCCATGTTCTTTTTCTTTTTTTTAAATTAATTTATATAAGATTCATCTGGATACTCAGGATTTCAGGGTTTTGTCCACTTAAAAGAAAAGTGAGGAACTCCCCCTCGAGGCTGGTTTCCAACAGGGGCTTCCCTGGAGGAATCGAGAAAGCCCAGAAAACCTCCCACGTGGCGGGAGCTGTTCTCCCGCAGGCGTCTGGGGCTTCGTTTACTTCGGCACAGTGAGCTGTTCCCAGCGCCTGGCTCCCCGTCGGTCCCATTAACATCTACTGGCTTTGTCTCCGAGTCAATGTCAGTGTCAAGGTCTTTATCAGAAGAATCCAAGTGCGTCCTTCGCACCCAATGCTTTAAAGCACATTTCGCTAAGAGCAGCAGAACATCGAAAAATCCAACTTCTGGTTCTTAGAGTCACGTGGCTACTCAGCTTCGGACTCAGCTGCCCAGCTTCGTAAAACACTTTCCGGGAAAAGCCAGGAAGGGGTTATGTCGCTTTAGAAGGAAAAC
>NW_005320343.1:0-1188 GCF_000412655.1 Myotis brandtii
GCCTCAGGACGGGAGGAATAGACTTGCCGCCCCTCGGTTCTGGGTGCTGGGAGACACGATGCCGCAGAGGCAGGAGGCCCGGCCCTGGTAGTTCCGCTGTCGGCAGGAGAAGGCTACACCAGGGCTGATCCGCTGCTCCACAGAAGACGAGAGACGTATGGCGTGACCCTGACCCGGTGTGCGGCCTCTGGGGGCGCTGTGAGCAACGGGAGCCTGACTCCTGGCATGTTCCTGGTGTCTGCCTTCCATCTCAAGTCTGGCCAGATTCATGGGCGGCGGGGAGATGGACTAGCCACAGTGAGAGGCGAGAAAAACCGCCTTGCAGTGCAACCACTTAGAGCAAAGTCAAATATAGATTTAACGAGTAATTATAGGCGAAAGCTGCAAAGTGCGTTATAAAATCAAGTGTTTGCACAGAAACATTTTTGCTAGAAAGCAGAGTGGTAGCTCATTTGCATGTTTGGTATTGTTAGCATACAAAGGAGCTGAACTGCTAAAATTAAGATAGTGAGTTGTTTGAAAACCTCATTTTAAAATGGAATAAATCACGCCGCAGACAGATGTTTAAGAGTGTGCCTGATGCGGGGAGAGCCGGGCTCCGGCGCGAGGCCGGGCGGGAGCTGAGCCTGCACTCCGGAAAGGCCCACCCAACTCCTCTCTGACATCAGGGACGAGGGGTGCGGGGAACGCACTCTCTCTCGGCTCCACAGGAAGAGAGAGCGTGATTTGAAGGCTTCCCCTAAAGCACTGTGTTTGAAGCAACACTGTAGATGCTATGGCACCGAAGCTAGAATAGAACGAATGTGAAAACCCCAGAATCGATGGCAAAATGCCGACTCCATTGTCATGAAGAGAAGGGGCAGAACCACACGAGAGAAAACCCTTCTGTCCCTTAACCAATAACTGACACCCCCGCCAAGGGTGGGGAAGACTAGGTCGGGGGGGGCGGGGAGCATGTGACTTGGGCCTGAACTTGCTCAGCTCCGGAGGCCAGTGGTTCCAGCTGGTGACACGCCACTTCCCTCGTCCGCCTGAGAACAGCCCGGAGGCCTTAGTGCTAACACCTCCCAGAGCTCCCGGACCCGGGGCTGTGACGCGCGGGTGCAGTCATGAGCACAGGTGGCAGTTTCTAAAACAGGTAAACGTATGCTTATCACATGGTCAGATCGTCCCACTCCCAAGTATTCA
>NW_005320344.1:0-1188 GCF_000412655.1 Myotis brandtii
AGAGTGGAAGGGAGAGAGGAGAGACGGGGAGAGAGAGAGGGGAGAGAGAGACATCGATGTGAGAGAGACACGTTGATTGGTTTCCTCCAGCATGCACCCAGATGACTGGGGCTGGCGATCAAGCCTGCAACAGAGGTATGCACATGCCCTTGACCGAAATCGAACCTAGGACCCTTTGATCCGCAGGCCGATGCTCTATCCACTTAACCAAACTGGCCAGGGCAAAGCAAGGTCTTTTTGTTACCTTTGTTCACACAAACATCCTGTAAATACCCAGGAAAGGAGGCCAGATGGTAACACTCATAGATTCGAACTAAGGTGAAATAAAGTGATACAGTGATCAAAGTAGGAGATGATCAGACAGTTTAATCAAGTGCCAAAGAACAGAGCTTTAAAGTCAGATGTGGGATTCAATTCCAGATGGCCGCCTTCCTAGCAATATGACCTGGAGAAGTGTGCTTACTGTATTTGAGCGCCAGTCTCCTCCTCCGAAAAAAACGGTGAAAACAGTAATGCTTCACTCTATGACTGTGAGCATTAATATAATGACCAGCATATAATAAGTGCTTAATAAGTGCTAATGGTTTAAAGTCAATGAATGAGGGTTCATTAACAAACTAAATGTTCATGAATTCAATACTTAACCTGTCCACATAGCTCCATATCTTGGTTTTCTAAAATAACGGTAAAATTAAATGTAACCTAACTGAATTTTTATGAGCCTTGAGAGACTGAATATACTAGCACAAATGGACAATAGCCAGCCTATATATAAAAATATAATTCTAGCCCACAACCTCTGCACCCACCAGTCCAGGAAGCCAAACCACAACCCCTGTGGTAATCAGCCCAGAACAATCAGGACTTTGTCAATGACTGCCAGCTTGCCTAATAATCGCCTGTGCTTCTAACGCAGGACTGACCAGAGGAAGCCAAATGAGCTCCCAAACCAGTCACCGAGGATGCCCCCACTGCTAGTCAGCCCCCCTCCAGCGTCCCCATGTCAACAGCCTCCCGTCAGAGCACACCTGAAGCCTTCCCTTTTTCCACTGTAAAACTTTCCCACTCCCCTGCTTGCCTTTGAGTGTCTGCCAAACACAAGTGATGCCGGCTGACTCCCTTGCTTCAGCAAGCTCTGAATAAGTTGCCGCTGTTTGTCTTCATTTGGGTGGTCTTTGTTTCCACAGC
>NW_005320345.1:0-1188 GCF_000412655.1 Myotis brandtii
CTCTGAAATCAATACAAATATATTTTAAAAAATAAATAAAAAACAAAGATGGGCGGACTCATTAGCCAGGCCCTAGATCAGTATTAGGGAATGGCAGTCATTCTACCACCTGCATCAGAGGAACCTGAGTGCTTGTTAGCACACATTCCCACCCCGTCCTGTGACAGGGAATCAGAGTCCTGGGAGGGGCCTGGGTTCTGCATTGTCACCTGCTACCCAGGTCACTCTGGTGCCCACTGAAGTTTGAGAATCACTGCATTAGAGGACACACAGCTATGAGAACAGATGTACCCTAAATGTCATTATAAACAAAGAGTCCTGACGTCTATTCTTGGCTGCTGGTGGGAGGCGGAAGGAAGTTCTTTGAAAAGGCTAGCAGGTGGGGCTAAATCTAGCAACTGAGAAGCTTGTGGGCTTTCACTTTCTGTTATTTCTAAGGAAACTAGAAAAGAATATCCTTCTGATCAGGAAATCCAGGTCAGGAGGAATGGCTTACCCTTCTGCTCACACAGCCTGCCTCCCAGCCGGCACCATAAAAGGCCTTCCAATCCCATGAGCCCAAACCACATGGTCCTTCCTGCCTTCTTCCCAGCCCTGCGGGAAGGATTCGTTCTGCCATGACGGGCTCGTGGTTGGACTCACTCTCTTCTTTCTTACCATTTTCTTCCATTTCATCCTGCGATTCTGATACCAGGTCTTCACCTGCAGTTGAGTGAGTCCCAGAGACTGGGCCAAGTCCAACCTAGAAGGCAAAAGGCACAAAAGAAAGATGAGGGAGAAGAGAAAGGGCAGTAGAGATGGGGTCCTGGTAACTGGTTCCAGGTACTGCTGTCAAAATTCAGACCTTCCCCCTTAAACCAATTCTTCCTCAAAGAGCTTTGCTTTCCTTCCAAAAATCCGACGTTTGAAACTCTGGGAAGCTAGAGACGGATGTCTGTGCCCAAGGACTGTCTACATGGGATCTGAAAAGAATTTCTGAGTCTTCATGGCAAAGTCCTTTTCCTGCAAAGCCTGACAGTCTTTACTCTGATTCTATACAAAATGAAGATTCTGACCCAGAATCCAAAGGTAAACTCGTATTTTCCTAATTGGAATCCCACTCATCATTCCAGATCCAGCTCAAGTCCCCCCTCCTGCAGGTGAGCCTCCTGGATACCCCCAGCTCATGCAGGATGTCTCCCCTACACC
>NW_005320346.1:0-1188 GCF_000412655.1 Myotis brandtii
CGTGGGGGCTCCTACACGAGCTGCACGTGCCTATCTCCAATGCAGTGTGGCAGGCAGCGTGTGCAAGTCTGTCAGAGACAGAGATTTATATGGGGAAAGGGCACCTGCTAAAATATTTATAAATTTTCCAAGAAAACATGTTTTAAAAATGAAAAATAAACAGATGTACAAGTGCAACTCGAGAGAAATACATTATGCAAGTTTGCAGAAGCTGAGTGGCATGCCGGAGACAGCGTGGGAGTGGGGAGTGAGAGTGTCGTGTTGGGGACTTGTGGGCGGGATCGGAGTTGGCCCTGCCAGAGCCACCTGCCACTCAGGCCAGGCGAGTGGGCGCAGCTCCCCAGCTAGAGGGCGGTGGGTAAGAAGCCAAAACCATCCAGGCTGTGCAACCTGGACCTTCTGTGCTGCAACCTGGAAGGCTGTAAAGAGGCAACACCACACAGCCTGGGAGGGGACTCTGAGGGAATCTCAATCTTAATTCTGCCACATCATCTTGGCCAAGCCAGTGACCCCTCCACACCTACTGACCTGCAAAATGTCCCGGGTCACTTTCTGGGGTGAAGAGGATGAAACGCTATGTGTGCGGTGTTTTGGCTCACTGCACACATCAAGACTTGGTTGAAAGCGGGAAGCTCTAGGGCACAGCTAGCTGTACACTGACGAGCACGTGAAACTCACTTGGTGGTGAAATGCCGCATGTTACTTAAGGGGTTTCCAAAAAAGTGGTAGTGGTGGTGGTTGTGGGGGCGCGAACCAGATGCCCTCTTGGCTTCCCAACTGAACAATATTAGCAAGAGCTTTAGATGTCTGCCTGGTGTGTGGTGCAGACTTACTATTTGTTTATATCACACAGTTGCACGGAGAGGAATGCTAAACAAAAATTGGGCATTTCTCAAATATGGGTGGTTAGGGTTATCCTATCGCCTGAAGAAGAGTGTCGGCCCGGCATTCCTACAGACTTGGGCCTAAGACCTTGACGACTGGTACCTGTGGGCCCAGCCCGGCCTGGTTCCCCACCTAAGCCCAGCAGGCTTTCAGAAGACCCACACTCACCAGCAGCAATGTGGTGCTTGGCTTAAATTAAAAACGTTTTGTTGTTCTTAAAACAACATTAAAGAAAAATCTGAAACAAAGAAGTCATTCATAATTCCACGACCCAGTTGCAATTTTAGGTCAACGGACATTTCC
>NW_005320347.1:0-1188 GCF_000412655.1 Myotis brandtii
GGAAAAGACTGGTCTCATGGCTACAAATGAAACTCACCCTCCTTACTGGCCATTCTAGATTCTCCGCACTTGGCAGATACTGGTAGATTATGTGGTGGGATTACCCTGACCTCACCACTGGGAGCTATGAGGCCTGATCACCAAGCCCTTTGCTGATTTTGTCCATTTACTGTCTAAATGGGGCAGAGGAGACCTAAGATATGTCCTGTGGATCATTTGGGTGCCCTGTGTATTCTTTCCTGACTCCATTGAGCTAGAGCAGCCCTACTTCCTCCTAACAACCAGGTACATTTCCCCCTACTAGATGGTGATTCCTCTCCTTGCCTGCTGGTCTCTTGGACAAGAAGCCCAAAGTGACTGAGTGGCAGCTGTACCTTCAGGTTTAATAAAACTCTTGTGTTCCCTGGCGGAAACGTTCCTCCTCTGGGGAACATGACCTTGAGACTCACAGAACCCAGAGTTGTGGTGATAGAAAGCACACATTTTCCAAGTTCATCACTGGGAGTGAGAGGAAGCAGAGTTATGCTTACCTCTACCACATAGTTTCCAAATTCATGTGTTCTCCCTTTTGGTGATATGGCACCATATAATTAATGGCCCGTGATTTAAGGCATACACTTCTCCCTCATCTCCACGATGGCACTGGGTTTCACCTTCATAAAGACAGTCCATAGCTCTATCAAGCCGGAAGTTTCTGGGTACGGTGGCAAGTGATAGGTCTGAAGGATCCCAGGGTCATAAATGTAGTAATTAGCAGTGCTGGATTTAATCTAATTCAGCCCAATAATGAAGCGCATTTCATGGTCATTTTTGTCATTGTTTTCTGGAGAAGATAACATCTTATCTTGTGTTCACAGACCTCACTCTTCTCCTAACCTAGAAGAATTGAAATTGGTTGTTAAGCCTCTGCACTGCTCTTTATCAGGATAACATAGTACCGTAATGCTAAACAGGGAGCATGATGACATTGTTTGCCTTTTCAAAATTCACATCAGTCTAACTTGATTCAAACAAGCAAACTTCTCTTTATCAGAAACTCCATAACCTTCTCACTTGGCATGGAGAGAGCTCCTGGAGCCGACAACTGAGGACCTTCACCACAGGAATGAGGAAAGGGACATGTGCCTTTATTTGTTTTCTGGAATGCACTGCTCTCTATTAAATAAAACTACTAACCTTAGAATTTTT
>NW_005320348.1:0-1188 GCF_000412655.1 Myotis brandtii
CAGGGATCAAACCTGCAACCCAGGTATGTGCCCTGGATGGGAATCAAACCGGCTACCCTTCAGTGCTCCAGCTGATGCTCTAACCACTGAGGAGAACACGGCCAGGGCAAAAGCCTCACTTTTGACAGTGGTTATTTTGCAGATTTACATTGTCTCAATAACTTTTATTATTTTAATCTGTTCATTAATTATTTTTGACAAAAGTAAAGCTATCAGCTAGGGTGACTACTTGATCTGGATGCTGGTGGATGGAATTCAAATGCCTGGCAGAGGTTTGGGACTGCTCAGGCTCTTTCAGTTCTGGGGTCATCCTTTGAGTAGTGCAGGCAGGATTTACACAAATGTAGAGGGAGTCTGGACATGAACGTTATTACATTCTGGCCAAAGTTACCCATTTTTATGCTGACTTTTCATTTCTCTTAATGGGTACTAGAGAGGTATACTTTCCAGTTCCATCTATTGATCACTCATTGTCTTTAAGGTTTGTGGATGGGGGTATGGGGCACTGACCATCCACGGATTCCTACACAAAGTTCCTTCATGGGCAAATGGCTAATTATTTAAAACTGTTGTCACAGATTTCTCAAAGAAGTATGCCAAGCTTTAGGACCTCTTTCTGTGGGAGAGAAAGAAAACTTGCAAGCACGGAAAATTTCCAGTTCCTTATAGTGGCATTTTTTACTTAAGCGGAATACTGCATCTTATTCCCAACATCATCCCAAACAATCTTGGTTTAGAGCTCCCGAGGCGTGGCTTGTTGTTTTGTTTGTTTATGGTGTATAGTAGGCATTCAATGAGTGTGTGCTGACTAGCTTTTAGGGGGCCTGGCATCTCTCTTACAGCACCTAGCTATTATAATGATATTTTAGATTAACGATCACTTAAAAGAAACAAAACCCAAAGTTAACCCTTTTATTTTTCTTCTCAGTATGATCTTCAAAGCAATTTTGGCTTGGCTTAAGCATCTGTTATTGGAAACGGTTTGTATCAAGTTGTAGTTTATCTGTAATTCTTCCTCATCGTAGGTTATCAGGCAGTGCCTTCCATCCTTCTGGGTATCCCTGCCAACCTAGACTAAATAGAGCTGATTGTATATATAAAACATGCGTCGAAGTTTAATAAGCAAGAGAAGCAAGAGAGATACTTTTCAATTCTCATCAACGCTCAAATATGTTTAAGTTTCTTAAA
>NW_005320349.1:0-1188 GCF_000412655.1 Myotis brandtii
ATAGCCACCCCCAGAGTGTCTGACTCAGAAGGTCTGGGGTAGAACTGAATCATTTGCATTTCTAACAGGTTCCTAGTTGCTGCTGATGCTGCAGATCCAGGAACCACAGGTGGAAAATCACTAGCGGTAATAGACTTGGATTAAAATCCCCACCCTTTCACTCACCAGCTAGGAGAACGGACGGCTTACTGAACTCCATTAAAATCTTAGCTTCCTGAGCTACAGAGTAGACAGGGAGAGAGCCTTCTTTTCTGAGCTCCTAAGAAGTTTAAATAAGATAATATTTGCAGAGCACTTAGCACAGTGCTTCCAGCGTGATTGCTACATAAATGTCAAGCATTGCTTGTCAAACCAGATGGAAAAACTTTTTGAGGAACCCAAAATGGAATAAAAAACATGATAGTCCTTCTCCGCACATCAGTTATTTGAGGCAAGGAAAAACATCAGTGGGAAGGTTAAAAAGGAGGATAAAAGGAAAGGAGCAGTGTGGGCAACACTGAGAAGGATATCGGATTCCTTCCCATGTGAACAGCCGGCATTTTCTGAGGATAAATTCAGGGAATAAATGGCTAGATTTGTTGCAGTCCATGAGCAAAACTTGGATAAGGTGCATGCATAGCAGACTGTTCGGGAGGTGAAACATCTGGGAGGTTCTTCTGCAGTAGAAACGCGGGACCCCTTTCTCTGACAGCACACACACAATTAAGCAGCTGCTGCTGTTTCTTTGCCCTAATGTTCCAGCCGCTCCGAGCGTGCTCCAGCAATGTCTCTGCTACCTGCTGCAGCTGTCAGGGAGTTGGAATGCGCCCTGGGGTTCTGTCTGAGGTTCACTCCTGCTGTGCAGTTAATGCCAGTAGAGAAGTAAAGAGCGTGGCTATCAAAGGCCCCTTGGAAGATGATCCATCTCTACCAAGACACAGATCAAAAGATTGAGCTTCCCACATTAAGGAGCTGGCCTCTTCTCTAGTGTGTCTGGTACATAAGATGTTCTGACCACAATCAGAGAATGAACACAATTATCCCAGCATCCAGTGAATGGTACCCGCTTGGCAGATCAATTTTAGAAGCATGGCAAAGCCAGTGAATCCATCCTTTTTGCCTTAGGCTGCTTCTATCGCAGGAGCGCATAGTCAAAGGCAAGCTTTCTCTCAGCTAGACCTGTGGTCGGCAAACTGCGGCTCGCGAGCC
>NW_005320350.1:0-1188 GCF_000412655.1 Myotis brandtii
GGATCCATTGGTTTAAGGTGCATATGGGCAGGGGATGTACTTTTCTCCCTCTTTGTGTTTTGCATGTATATAGATATCATAAATATTTTATTAATATACACTTTCAGCAGTAAAATATTAGACATGAATACTGTGTTAAATGAAATGATTACTCCAGAGTTTCATTTAACTCTTTTTACATCATTTTTAATGTTATGAAGTTTTAATAATTATTTTTTCATGAACAAGTGATTAGCAGGATTTTGTGAAAATTGAGTTTTAAATAGTTGTTTTTGTCACCAATTTGGGAATACTTACAAATTGAAAGCGCTAATTTGCCCAGGATTCTTTGAATTGTACTGTTTTTAAAGAAAAAAAGAGGAAACTAATTATTGCTTTCTAGTGGGGTTTGTTAAGCAATAAATTATGTTGGTCCTTTTTTATTCTCATATTTTTAATTTTATTCTTTTTTATTTGGAATAGTTTCTATGTGAAGTGGTGGTGTATTCTAATTTTTTAAGATTTTGTATTCTGGTTGCTTAAATTGTTATTATTATTTAGAACTTACCACAACTTAAAATTCTCAATCTCCATTTTATTTTTCAAGATATGTGTAACTTACAGAAAATCTACTAAACCCTGTTACACACAGACATTCAAGCATGTATTCACTTACACATATAGGAAGCATATTTCAAGTTCAGGGTCAAGGACTAAAAGTTTTGATTAATTAAACTTAACGAGGATAAGGCATTTGAGACGCTTGAATAGAAAGAAGATGCTATGCACAGTTCTAATGATGATATGATAATTATAAAAAGTGGACCCAATGACCTTTCTCTGTGAAATTCTCTGGAGAAGGGAAAAATCAAGTTATTATCCTAGTATGATATTGTTCTTTAAGATGACTCCTAAAAAGGACTCTTCATAATACTAGTAATTACCTTGGAAAACTTTTGAAATGTGATTCATCAGTAGCTTTGGGCTAGATTTAAGGCTTGGATGAAGGTCAGGAATAAAATCACCTTGCACAGCAAGAATATTACCTTTGTGCCTGAAATCTTAAAGAGCATACACTGAGCATCTTTACTTAAATTTCTAGTGAATGGGAGATTCTTTGTTTTCATTTTCTTCTATCTTTTTAAGAAACAGAAATGGAACTATTTTCTTTCACTCTAAGACAGTGATGGCGAACCTTTTGAGCTCGGC
>NW_005320351.1:0-1188 GCF_000412655.1 Myotis brandtii
AATGAAAACCATCCTGCCTCATGGCATTGCGTGTGGTTTGGTACACATATTTTAACACCTCAACCAAAACGTCAACTTCTCCAAGGATGGGAATAATCCCTCATTTTCAAATCCTCACCATCAGCAGGCAGCCTTCAGTTTGGCCACTGGCACAAGACGCCAAATTCTAGTATTGATTAATGGATTATTAGCTTCACGCCTGTCTCCCCCGCCCCCACCCCCCGCCAAAAAAAATCTTGCCAACTGTGTTTTCTGATTGAGAAAAGAAAGTTATATTCAGAGTGGCTACTTTCAAGGGTGAATGAATTTTAGAAAACAGAGCAGCATAAAAGCAAGATCAATTTAGAGATGCTGATTCAGGCTCAGCGTGGCTAATTAATTTACACTGCCATGATCACTGCAGACACATCTAAATTTTAGATTATTTTTATCTTGGCAAAGAAGCTCTTACCCAAGGCAACCTTTTGTTGCTAAGCATTTAATAAAACAGGCACAAAAGGAACTGGTGGAAAAAAAAAATTAAGCTACCGTCTGGTATTTTTTTTATGACAAATTGATGTCTTTTAAAATAATCCAAGTAGTAGCATTTTATGTGAGAACAACACTCAAGTCAATTAAATTAAATGATGTGTGAGTTAAGATCAGCCAGTGCGTTCACTGTCTTTCATCTAAACAGGAACATGAAGTTGGAATGGCTTTATAGAATCTCAGATGCAAAGGTTGCTTTGAGCTCATGAAGTGCTGCTCCAAGTTTAATGCCAGTTAAAGGCAGACACTGAAGATAATGCTTCAGATTTTTTAAAAAATTTTGTTTTATAATGACAGGGAGTGAGCTGGACACCTACAACTTTGCCTGTCTGCATCCCCTTCTTCTTATCTAAATATGGGGCCTCAATTTTCCTTGAGCAGCCCCCTCTTCCCTATTGCAAGGATGCAGCAATAATTTAGGTACCTGTCACTGACATTCACAATTGTTAATATGTTAGTACTTCAATATTCTCTCTCTCACAGAGTATGTGTGTGCATGCATACACATGTGCATATGAAGGTGCATGTATTATCTGTGTGCATATATTTTCCTGCATTATTTGAGAATGAGTCACAGCTATTGTGATCTTTATTACCAAACTAGTGACCCATCACATGGAATTGCACAAGACCCGGGACCCCTCCCCGTCTTTCCCCCTC
>NW_005320352.1:0-1188 GCF_000412655.1 Myotis brandtii
TCGATGCTCAACCACTGAGCCACACCAGCCGGGCCCTTCTGAGTATTTAAATGGCTGAAAGTTATTTAAGGGCTCCCGTTCCACTGGCTTAAACAAAAATCATGCAAGTCTAGCAAAGTTTAAATGCAAAACAAAACCCGTTTTCCGCTGGTGGTGCTTCTTCTCATCTTGGCAAGGACTCGGGAGCTAAAGGAATGTTGTCTGCGCCATCACAGGGGAGCCCCCCGCTCCCCAAGGAAGAACCGCTAACCCGAGTCAACCAGCAGGCCGCCTACCCGGCTGCAAAGTACAAAATTTCCCATGGACGACAGACGGCCCACTGACAGACAGAACAGGGCATGTTTCAGATCAGGCGACAAGCGCACTAGCCCAGCCCTGGGCCACCGTGGCCCCTTTCGGGGCAGTTGGCTGGGAATGCCACCATTCCCACATGCTGGCACCTTCTCTCCTCCCTCCCCCTCGCTCTCTCCTTTCATTCATTCCTTTCATGATTCAGGGAGACCAGCCATTCCTCACAAGGCAGCCGTGGGCCGGAGGAAAGAGCCCTGAGAACTAAGATTCAGAAAACCACGTGTTCTCTCTCATTAAACCTAGTTTCTGCATCAGTAAAGGGAACTTCCCATCAGCCTTATAAGGTTCTCTCTTATCAGAGCACCCATGAAAGTCAATACAATAGCTGTTTTTAAATTTACCTTTAGCGATATCTCTCCCAAGTTCTTTATTCTGTTCCTAAGTCAAAAACATCAGCACCTCTCACTCACTCTTCTCATCACTTAAAACTTTTTAAACAGGAAAATAGATCAATTATTCCATGAAAATGACTTACAATAACTCTTAAAACAATTAGGCGATTTTAATATTATTTAGGCTAATCTCTCAACCTTCTCTACAGCTTTCACCATAGCAGCCCTTAATACCCAAATTTCAACAAACAGGAGTTAGAATGAAATCCCCCTAAATTCACATAACATAGGAATTGGTACGTCAGGATAGCAAGAATAAAAGACTTCTATCTGCAAGACGAAAACTAGGGTTTACTGAGCACCTACTATATTTAAGGCATAAGGAATATTCTAACGTCCTTGGCTGTCCTTAAAAGTACAGACTCACTGAAGGTACATGACACACCACTGATGGGTTTTTAAAAACCATCATTTCCTGTAGAAATTATCGCGGCTCATGGGCTGG
>NW_005320353.1:0-1188 GCF_000412655.1 Myotis brandtii
GAGATATGCCATTTGTCAAAACAACAGAGTTTGTGTGGGAAAACAAATAAGAAATGAGTTATTGAGCCTGCACATGCGGTAGACATACTACCTCATGGCTGAGCCTTCGGAATCCATCTCAAGGAATTCCTGGTGGTTGTCTCCTGGGATGAAATCCTTCAGAAAGCCTCAGAAGGTGGGTATAAGCCCGGCTAACCGCTAAGCAGGAATACTGGATGTCAAAAATGGCATGAGCCTTGAGTGTGCTGGGCAGAGTCTGAATCCCACTTACAGACAATATAAAACTAGCTTCTCTAAGTTTCCAGTCTACATGAAGGAACATTCATAGCTTCCACTCTGCAGGCAGGTGGTAACGATCCAACAAGATGATACATTTTAAGCACCCAACATAAGGTCTGGGATATGGCGCGTGCTCAGTATGCTTTAGCGATGTTATTATTGAACATTATTAGTTGTATTAAGCCCATAGGATTGTGTGAGCCTCGAGTGAAGTAAAGAATGTAAATAATCTAGCATAGATTCTGGCACTTAGGAGGTACTTAATATATGTTTATTTCGTGTCAGTTTTCCCAGATGGCCCTGTTGGGGATATTCTGTATTTATTCTTTTCCTGAAGGGAGGGACCATTATGCAGTAAACATCCAGGCAACCTCCAGAAAGCTACTATCACAAAGCTAATTCCCACGTCCTGAGTAAGCCGACAGACTGCAAACCTCCCTCTGTTTCCTAAGAAAGTTTGTTTAAAATATAAATGGAAAATCAGGGGCTGAATGTGTCCCAGCAGCTGGAGGCCCTGTCCCTGTCCCCAAAGACTCCACTAAACTTTGCTGGTTTTCCGCAGGATGGATGAGGCACCACGGACTGATGGTTTGATTGATGGAGGGACAGGCAGCCTTCCGGCCAGTGGCAGGGAGTGAGTGAGCTGGCTCCCTTCTTCCCATGGTGGGCGGAAGGGGCAGAGAAAGATTTATGAGAAAACTGACAGAATAAGTCTCGAAGCACTAAACCCAGAGGCATTAAATCAAGGCAAGGATACAGGATAAAAAGAGTTGGGTGTTGGTCCTGGCCAGTATGGCTCAGTAGTTGGGCATCGACCTATAAATGAGGAAGTCACGGTTAGATTCTTGGTCAGGGCACATGCACAGGCTTCATTTTGGGCTCAATCCCCAGTGTGGGGCGTGCAGGAGA
>NW_005320354.1:0-1188 GCF_000412655.1 Myotis brandtii
TAGAAAAACAGAGAACATGATGGTAGGGTCCTACATTGCCTAATAAGTGTGACTTGGTGTTTTTAATTTTCCATATTGCTTTCTGGATTATTGACATATGAATTTTACAATTTCACAAGCTTTCATTCTTTTGGGTTTAAATTGATTTTGACAATTTATTGGCCAATTCCTCACCTATCCTTTGTCTTGGTTCCCTATATCCCTCCCTCGTCCCACACAGCTGCAGTCATTCTACAGTCAATAACTGCCCACAGAAAGAGCAAGATTTGATGACCAACAATTTGAAAAGTTATTTTGCTCTTAAGCCTTGCACAGTGTTTTGAGTTATCATTGTGTATTGCTAAATGATGCTCCTCCCTCCATCCACTCCCCCCAACATTATTACTAGCAGGGCAGCAATCCATCAGTCTTATCTGTGTATCAATGAATGAAAGCCTAAGGGAAGAAAGTTTGCCTTTTGGAGAAGAGACTTAAAAGTTCTTGTGTCATTTGCTCAGGGGCAAGTGCCCCTTCAAGTCCCCTCCCTCCACCCATCATCTCTGATACTTTTTTTATGTGCCAACGATGAGCTTCATACTTAGCACACCCAAATCCCCAGAGGCAATGGTCTCAATGCAAACCCACCACTAGGACCTTAGGAGCCACTGGCCACAGTGCTTTCTTACCTTGCTCATGATAAAAATGATATTAACTGCACATCTTTATTGGACTATTAACTTCCTACTTTTAGGTTTGTTATGAAATGCCTAGTACAATGCCAGACACATTGCAGCGGCTCACTAATGTCTCATAGACATTCAGCTGTTTCCCCTTAGAGCTGTCTAACACAAGTGGCACTGAACTAACTTCTCATTTACTCTGTTACCTTTGTAGCTGTTGCACAATAGTGATGATGCATAAACGAGAAAACTGAAGAATCACATATTCTCTTGGTCCTGATATATTAGGCTCTATTACCAAGAACACGATCTTGCTCTACTTAAAGAACTGAACTGTTTTTGTTTTATTTTGTTTTGATGAGGAGTGAAACATTCAGATATTAGGCTACTTAAAAAAATTAAATGCATACTTATGACATTATAACTATTAATGTGTATAATCATCTTTACCTGCGGTTATAATTAATTTAATAAATATTTTGCATCTATTTTTATACACAGAAAAATGTTTGTGTTCAGTCACTTTTTT
>NW_005320355.1:0-1188 GCF_000412655.1 Myotis brandtii
TTTTGCCAACCCACCACATGGAATTTCTCATTGACCCCATTTCTCTTTGGTATTTAGTTGAACATTACATGGTATCAGTTCTGCTATGGTCTGAATGTTTGTGTCATAAATTCATATGTTGAGAACCCAATGCCTAAGGTTATTAGGAGGTAATCAGTTAATAATAGCACAACCCTCATAAATAGTATTAACATTCTTACAAAGGTGAGTCCAAAGCGGTCCCTAGACCCTTCTGTGATGACACAGAGAGTAGTGCCAACTATGAACCAGGAAGTGGCCTTGAACAGAACTCGACCAGGCTGGACCCCTAATCTTGGACTTCCCAGCCTCCACAAGTCTGAGAAATGAATTTCTGGTTCTTATAAACTACCCAGTCTGTGGTATTTTGCTACAGTAGCCAAACTAAGACACAACTCCATTCTTTCTTTTCACATCTCCTCTCATCTTCTTCAGAACTACATTCTTAATTGCCTTTGGAACTATAATCCTAACCAAAAAGAGTTGTTGTCTTAAGAAAACTCTCCTTCCTATTAAACTAGCTAATATTTCTTTTTGTGATATACAGAAAACTTGAACTTTGAAAAAATGTAGGCACACTAAGTGGTAATCATCCATTATTAATAAAAAATGTGTATGTCTTATTATACACGTTTCTTAAACTTGAGATGTATTACCTCATTTAATACTTATAATATTCTATAATATAGGTATTTTATCATCCCTATTTTCTCAGATAAGGAAACTGGGGCATAGAGAAGTTAGGATTCCAATCCAGACAGTTTGGCTCCAAAGTCCATGCTTTAACTACTAAGGTGTACTACAGATCACTATATCTATTGACAAACTACCTATCACTACATTCATCTATTGATAATATCAGTTAAATGTTGAACAATTATGTAGTTTCTCTGTTTGTTTCAAGACACCAATGATATACACTTGCTAATAAAGCATCACCCATGTCATTTATTTGGATGTAATTGTGTTCACACATTTAAATTAGCCAACTTCTATCAGATGTCATCATCTGTGTGCTTTCACTTACATGTGGAATCTAAAACACAAACGAAACAAAACAAAAACAGACTCATAGAAACAGAGACGAAAGTGATGGTTACCAGAAGGGAGGGGTTGGGGGATGGGTGAAAAGAGGAAGGGCAATACAGTCAACAATATTATAAGTCTACA
>NW_005320356.1:0-1188 GCF_000412655.1 Myotis brandtii
GGGAGCAGAGAGCCACGGGGTCTCTCCGAGGCTGTCCGTTTCAGCAGGCCCCTGACCCCTTGCCAGCTGCCCTAGAGAAAAGGTCTGTGCACCAGGTAGAGCAGGCAGATGCCTCCTGTGAATCAAAATTCTGATTCACCCCTTCCTGACCAAAACCTCTGCCTGACTCCTCAGTGCACACTTCTCACCATTCATCAGCCCCTTTTCACTTCATCTTTTGTTCAGTTATCTTCCGGGTCAACTACAAGGTCACAAAAGGGACCTGGGAGGCACTTGGAAGCAATTTGCTGGCAGAATACTCTGTACATGACATCCCTGAGAGACAGGCGTCCAGCGCATCCTTGCTGAGCTCCCCGCTGATACATCCCCCAGGGCCCATCTCCCAGGATGTATCCATTGCCTTAGCCCTCTCACCCCACATCTGTACCTGCCCTTTGTCACAATGTAGTGTAGTGACCAGGAGCTTGGCCTTTGGAGTCACACTTAGCTGGCATCTAATCCTGACTCGGCCACTCATTAGCTATGTGACTGTGAGCAGGTTGCCTAGCTTCTCTGTTTTGTCTCAGGGAAAACAGAAGTTGTAATAGCATGTAAACGATAGTGTTAGTGTATAATAAATTAAATGGGTTATTATGTGCAAACACTTAGGATAGTATGGCAGATAAGTGCTTAGTAAATGGTAGCAAGTATTGTCTTATAGACACTCTCTTCTCTATCCTGGTTTCTAATCTTCTCCATAACTTCTACCTGCTTTTAGCCTCCTTTCTTTCTCCCAACAATATGCCCACTGAGGACCTTAACCAAGGTGCTACCATGAGTGTGTGAAGATGGGAAGGAGACTCAAAATATGCTTTAGAGAGTTATTCTTCCATCCGGGCAATTTTCCTGCTGTGTTTTAAATAATACATGCAAAGACAGCTTCCAAGGCCCACTTCTTCAACAAAACATGTCATAATGCGGGCAACTAACATCCCATAAGAGAATTAGTGATGGAAAACATGTGCAGGCCTCTCCCTCTGCCAATGTCACCTTTTCACTCGAGCTGCTGGTGACAACACTCTCTCCTGAAACCATATACATGTGGTCCACACCCCCCCAAATTAATTAGCTGCGTAGAATCATTACTCTGGGAGTCTGTACAAATTGATATATATTGATTTCAGAGAGTAAGGGAGAGAGAGATAGAAA
>NW_005320357.1:0-1188 GCF_000412655.1 Myotis brandtii
CAATAAAACACATTGAATTGAGTGCAGATCCTACAAAGCTACCCGAAACTCTCTGCTCTCTCCCCTGGAATGAGGGGCTGAGCTGACCTCCCCACCCAACGTACTACACTTACTGTGTAACAGCCACCTCTTCTTCCTTGTTGCCCATTTATGCCCTGGCCGACTAGAATCTGCCTCACCCACCAAGATGCCACCAGAACTCCTTTCCCCACAGTTGCCAATGGCGTCCTAATGACTAAACCTAGAGACAGCTCCCTCTCGAATCTTTCTGGTTGTGTTAGCCGACTGCCCCCTCTTCCTTCACTCTATTCCCTCAGCTCCCAGGGCCCACGCTCCCAGGTTTCCTCCTTCTCATCCTCCACCCACCGCTCAAGCACTCATTTTCCCTAGTTACTCTCCCAGCTGCGGCCCCTCCCCTCAGTGGCAGATCCATTTACCCAACTGTGTGTTGGTCATTTCTACCTGGATATCCCTCAGGCACTGCATAGACACCACACCCAGAGCATTGCAGCCCTCTCCCCCTTCCTGTGGCTCTTCCTGCCCTTCTCTCTCCAACAGTGGCACCACCACCCACCCCGATGCCCACATTAGAAATTAGAGCATCATCCTTAGGTTTGTTTCTCTCTTGCATCCCCAACTTCTTGATCCAAGTAATCACTAATTTTTATACCAGAAATTACTCACATTCAACTCTGCTTCCCCACGCTTCCACCCATGTAGATTTAATGTAATAGATTTCCAACTTGTCCTAACGGCTCTCCTGCCTCAAAGCTTGGCCCCAACCAAGTCCCCTCAAGATTGATCAAAGGTAACTCTGGCCCTGTTGATCCCCTTTGTAAAACCCACTAAAGACCTCTCTTTGTGTAAGATGAAACCCATGGAAGTGTCCATCGGGTCTCCCTGGGGTTTGGTCCCTACCTACCCACCCAGCCCAGCCTCCTTCCACTCATTGCCTCTCAGGGCACATGGCAGTGACAACAACCCCCTGTGGTTTTCTCTCCTTCCCAGACCTTTACTCACACAGTGCTAGTGGCCTGGAGCACTGCTCTGCCCCATGTCCCCCAGCTAATTCTCATCCACCCTGTAAGCTCAGCCTCAGGATCATCATGGCCTATTAAAAGTCTCTCCTTCCCAGCCGGTATAGCTCAGTGGTTGAGCGTCAACCCATGGACCACGATTCCCGATCAG
>NW_005320358.1:0-1188 GCF_000412655.1 Myotis brandtii
TGAGTCTGTGGACTTGTCTTCATCCCAGAGCACAGAGAATGTGAGTAAAAAGGGGAAGGGATGTTTCACTAATCAACCCTGGAAGAGCCCGGTGGGAGCAGAGGGAAGCCTGCTCTGTAACATCTGTTACAGACGGTAGCACAGGTGAGAATTATGCAGAGAAAACAGCTCAAAACTGGGTCACCCATCAGGAGGGGCAGAGCACTGGCTCTCAGCCCTGAAGGCAAGTTGGAGTTGAGGGTGTTCAACAAATGCTGGGGCCTGGGCCCCACCACGAAGTTTCTGATTCCATTTGTTGGGCTGGGCCCATATATGGGTGTGTGTGTTTTAAGTCTTTCATATGATTCTATTGTGCAGCCAGGAACTAGGCTAAAAAAAGACATAGGTCAAGGTCAGAATAATGACCTTGGAAGGAAGAAAGGGGAAGGGTGAGGGAATAGAGCAGAACCGAGGGGGAAATGACCCTGGAGGCAGGGTGAGGCAAGGCAGATATCTAGGGAGGAAAAATTGATGGAGAATAAATGCCTCTTTAAATGTTGTGTCCTAGGCACCCCATTCGCTTCACCTTAAAACAGTCCTATCTGGAGACTATACTGGGGCTCACAGCAATGTCTTCAGTGTTTCCCTCCTTACTTGTATAGGTGGGCATGTCTTTTTAGAAGCAGATATACCAAAAGGAAGACTAAATTCCCATTCTCAGCATGCTCCCATCTATTCATCAGTTCACTTAGTTATTTATTTACTTAAATTTTTAATAAAAATATATTGAGGGTCTAATATGCATAGACACCTGGCTCGCTCTCCAATCTGCTGTCCTTCACCCTCACAGGTATAATGTGCATATGTTGAGGGTTCCATCTCTGGTCTTAATTATGATGAGATTGTTTCAAGCTCTGGAACCAGGGTCTGAAGTTAGATGGGCTGGGTGAATGTTGATGTGGGTGAAGGTAATGGTACTCAAGCTTTCCCCATCAGAGGTCCAATACTTTGGAGGAAAAAGCACTGGCTGTGGCACTTAGTAGCTGTGGAATCTTGACCAATGTACTAACATCTACAGACTGGGAATGCTGGGTGGCGGTGATGATTAAATAAGCAAGCAAGCATGGAAGGCCTGATTTACCGTAAGTGTGCATAACGAAGGCCAGAGAAGTTGTGAAGGGAATCAGTGCAACTTTTGAATCGCTTACA
>NW_005320359.1:0-1188 GCF_000412655.1 Myotis brandtii
AGAGACTGTCTTACTATATGCTAAATGCCCTTGTAAATGAGAAAGAACTGTCAATTTACCCAAACTACCTGCTTCCCACTAAGTTCCTGGGACCCTGGGACATAGCCCTCAGGTTCACATTTGCTTGATAGACGTAAGCCTATCAAGGAATCTGGTGAAATCAACCATGACATTTGGGTTAATACAAAGATTAACATTGAATATTTGTGTGGTGTTTCTTTGTGGAGCTCAGTGAGATTATGATAGCCCTGAATATACTGAGTGTTATGGTCACCCAAAGGTTAATTTGCATGAAGCTTTAGGATTTGCCTGGGAAAATATTTTTCTCCAGAGAATAAGCAACCTGGCCATGACACCCTGATTTAATCTTTGGAGTGGATAAAAAATAAACTCTTAGTAGGGCTTTGGCATCTGTATTCCTTCAAACCAATCCTTTTGGGTTCTTACCTAAGTCTGACAGTGAGTCAGTGTTTACATATATAAAACCAAGCAATAAGCAAAGGTGGAAATTATTTGACAGAGAAGAACTACACAGAATGACTCTAATAGTGAATCACCAAGAGCTCCAGTGGATACCAGAGGATGAACAGCACCTAGAAAAGTGGGCACATATAAGAATTCCCTATTGGATTGCTGGAAATAATCATGTAGGCATTGACTACACAGGGAGCCTGAGATTGGAGCATGAGCTGATATAACTGGGGACAGTTACTTTAAGTCCTTGAGAAATTAAGGTTGTAGTAGAACTATAAATGAAATTATAATTAAGTCACTGGAAGAGGTAAGCTAAAACAAACAGAAACAGTATGGGGTCATACTGTGAAGGACAAGATGTGCTGGGTTGTAGAGTATGAAGCAGAAAGAGGTTCAAGGACATATACTAGGCAGGATTTATTGAACTGCATTTAAGATATTAGTTGGATAGACAGTGTTCAAGAGGCAACTTATGCAAATTATACATCTAGAAATGATTCAAGTACTAGTATGTCAGAAGGGGGCTGGCTCTAGGCAGGATAAATGGGCTATTTGAATGGAAATTGCCAAACCTGGACATGAGTATAGAGAAATATTTCCTGTTGACATATCAGAAATAATATGTGGATTTCTAGTGTTGACCATAAACAGTTCTTGAATAAATAAGTTCACAAGGTTAGTATTCAGATCTATCTATCTATCTTTCTATCTATC
>NW_005320360.1:0-1189 GCF_000412655.1 Myotis brandtii
CACAGATGGAGTGGGACCTCCCAATCCGCACATTCTGTTCCTTCCGTGAGCCCCGTGTGCCTGGCTCGATATTTCTGACATTCCATTATCAGACCTGCAACCCACAGTGCAGCCTGGCATCAAGGAGGCCACAGAAGCAAAGGGAAAGCCATGGGGCAGAACAGCCAGAGTCCTTGTTGTGGGGACCCCTCTGTGACCTCACAGCTGGACCTCAAGGGCATCTTTGGAAAAGGGAACCAGCAGGGATAGGGGTGTTAATGGTGAAGCATATAGAATTAGGAAAAACAGCCAGGCCCCTCTTCCAACTACTCACTCAGAGCTGGTGGGGTTCATGAGACTTCTCTGAGGGTGTCAGATGTCACAGCTTATGGTACCCACTCACAAAACCCCAGCGATCAGAAAGTTCCACAGGCCACCTGAGTAGCCCCAAGGAAACCGAAGAGGGCAGAGAAGCCAGTCACTGACCATGCACTTGAAGGTTCCTGACCAAGCCTGTTTAACAGACACACTTTTCCATTCTGTGCTTCTCAACAACTTTCAATGGTCCATTTTAAAGATGAGAAAATGGAGTTGCAGAATGACGTGTAGTTTGCTGAGATCCCACAGCTGATACAGGGAGAGCTAGAGTAGCTCTGGATGAATTCAACACTTAAGGAGTACTCCCAAAAGGCCCCTTCCCACCACCCCCTCCGGGGCTGGGTTCCCCAGTCTTGCTGTTTCAGGGACAGCTCCGGGTCCTGAACTCTGTTCCCACTAAAACCTCCTCTTGCCACGTCTCCTGCTGAAGAGAACATCTCCCTCATCCTGGAATGCAGCTTGGCGGCAGGGGTGCTTGAAGACTGCCAGGACCTCCCTCGTACCCCTGCTCCCCTCCCAGCACTGAGACCTGACCCGCACCGTGGGAGCTGGGTGTGGGCAGGCGGAGGGCCTGCACACCCCCTCGTCCCCTCCCGGGCTCAGTGGGTGCCGGGCGTGGGCCTGAGAGCATGATTCCGGGAGATGCTTCGTCAGCCCAGCCCTGACCTGAGACCCGGCGGGTGGGTCCGGGAGGAGGCGCTCCACAGCACCAAGCCTGGGCCCCCGTGGTCTCAGCTCCTGCATGACCTCACAGAGCATCGTGGATGCCTGGGCTGGGCTCCAACCAGCCCCCTCACAGCTGGCAAGGGCAGGCAATTTGAATCTACATCTG
>NW_005320361.1:0-1189 GCF_000412655.1 Myotis brandtii
ATTATCATTTATTTTTGTGTTCACTAAAACTATTGCTTCCATTCTATAACATAAAAATCTAGGATAGGTGTTCCAGCCCTCATAAGATCAAAAGAGAAAGTGTTATTTTCCTATTAGTGACATAGAGTTCCTTTGTTCCAATAGAAAAAAATAGATGCCAACAGGTAGACTATAGAGTAAATGTCAGTCCATCAGCCTACTTCCTGCAGCTTCTGAATTATCTAAGGAAATACCTATAACAATTTTGCTAAAAGTCTTTGTTCTAGTCAATAGCAGGAGAAGTCCACATTATTGGGCTGATTTTGCTTCCATTGACAAGAGAAATGTCACGTGATACTCAGGCCAAGCTTTCTCTTCCCTCATATCACCTTCAAGGAATGTCAATAAACTCACTTTGGTATGGCATTGTCTGTGTTCCTTATTGCAAATGGAAGTCTAGGTAATGCATAACTATTTGTATTATGCCTGTTCTCTTGTTGGAGATAAGCAACAGAACACCACAGAAGTCTACCAGCTGCTATTATAAACAATCCATGGAAAAATTATTTATCAAGAAAACATAATATGTGCTCACAAATCCTTGAATAAAGGAACAGCTTTCATAACAAATTCCTTCTGTATGCCTATCAGAACTGCACATAAACCACATGGGCTTCATTTTATGTGTTTCCTTTATGTTGAGCCAGGCATACATGGGCTTTTTGAATTCATACCTGTTGAGATGTTTTTACAAAGGCTTCAGGACACAGACTCTTGGACAAGGGTTAGCAGTAGGCAAAAATGCTGTGTCCAATGTCATATATGATAACTTCCAATATCACAATGATATTACCTCTTTCCAAGCCTTGAACAGACAAACTGTGTGGCTTTCATGGTGGTCAAAAGCTGAGTTAGTTTGGTGGGAAAAAACATGTTACTAGAAAAAAAAAGTGTGGGTAGGATTGAGAAAAGGAAAAACCTACACTACTGGGTTTACTTTAGACTCATTATAACTAAAAATAGCTCTTCTCTTACCCTGGCCAGATGGCTCAGCTGGTGGGAGCCTCATCCCCTATACCAGAAAGCGGTGGGTTCAATTCCTGGTCCCAACACATACCTAGGTTGTGGGTTTAATCCCCAGTTGGAACGCATATGAGAGGCAACTGATCAATGTTTTTCTCTCAAATCAGTGTTTCTCTTTCTCTCTCTC
>NW_005320362.1:0-1189 GCF_000412655.1 Myotis brandtii
GGATTACCACAGGCTTCATCAGCTGGTGATGTCAATTGCAGCTGCTCTTCCAGAGATGGTCTCCTTCCTGGAGCAATCGGCCCTCCTGGCATCTGGTATGTGACTTATTTGGCAGACGCGGTTTTCTCAATCCAGGTACGTAGCCAACACAAAAAGCAGTTTCCTGTCACCGATAGAGTGAGTAGTATACTTTTACATTTTCCGTCATCGGTTACGTCCACTCTCCAGCTCTGTGCCCCAGGTTAGCCCAGAGTGACACTGGCCATCTCACCATCCCACAGAACATCACGCAGGAGCGCTGCTTATGAATTGGCCAGAGAGCATCCTCTCTTCACCACGTAACTCCCTTTGAGAAACAGGTCTTGCCTGGTTAGGGGGCCCTGGTAGACACCAGTGGACTTCAGGTGCCCTGGGGATATGAGCTGCTTCTCATGAACTGAGTTATATGATGCACAAAGCCATAAAGATGGGCGTGCCCAGTGTTACCACGTCACTAATTGCAGCTCCTGGTGGTACTAGTAAATTGCCTGAGTAGGCTGGTTACACTCCCAGCATGCCTACCCTCCATGTGAGCCCCATCCCATCTGACGGCCTTTTCCTCTTGGGCAGTTCCCTTTGACCGGCTGACTAAGGAAGGAAAATGCAAGCCTGGCTGACAATGTTCTCTGCAAGGTTTCTTGGAACCAACAAGGAATGGACTGCTCCGGCCTTTCAGACATGAATGACAAAGGGACGTGGCTGTGGAAGACTACAGAAAGGAAATCCTTCCAGTGGGGGGACTTTTGAATAGCAAACCCACTTTTCTGGAAAGAGAGAAGCACTAAAGCAGAGAGCAAAAAGCTTCATAGGCAGGGACTAATGGCCACAGAAGTGAGAATCCCTAAGTCATCGCTCCTCTCTTCTATTCCCGATACACTCAATGCAACAGTCCCCCTTCCACCCTTCCACTGTGCCCTTCCCAGTCCTTCCATCATGACCTCTGGGTTTAAAGACCCCTGGCTGTTCCCTGAAGACATTGCTTCTCCTGCAACCCTCTCCAGGCATGGCTCTCTCCTCACCTCAAAGGGTTTTTTCATTGTCCACCACGTCCTTCTTGCTTTCACTTTCCCAATCACTACAGCGACTCTCTTGTGTATACTCTCTGCCCACCCCCCTCTTTTTTAAAATATATTTTTATTGATTTCAGAGA
>NW_005320363.1:0-1189 GCF_000412655.1 Myotis brandtii
ATCTATCGATGTTTCCATCCCTCTTTCCCTCTCCCTTCCTCTCTGAAACCAATAAGATATATTTAAAAACAGAAAAAGAAAATGGTATGCCTTTTCTCCTGCGAATCTTTCAGTTTAATTTGCAGGTCCCCAGGTACATAACATAAGGGAATAGAGGATACATTTTCTCTCTCCTACAATCCCAGGTGTGGAGTTAGGCCCGAGAGGGGCAGGAGGTGGGTCAGTGGCCTCTGCTCCACCGCCTAGTCTACGGGAACATCTTGCTGCCGGTGTGACCCTTGCATGTTACTACCTCATCTAGTCCAGCAGCCTCAGCTGCTGTGCCTGACAAATGGCCAACGACAAGAAACCAACCACACAGAGAGCCCAGGGCACCCTTCGCTCTGCCTCCTCTCAACTTTCAAGTGGCTTTATGTGCTCTATGAAATGCTAATCCTGCAGGGTGAAATCCAAGCTGGTTTACCCTCAGAGCTACCGGGGCCAGAAGTGATGGGGAGCGAGGAGGCACTAAATTTCTTCTCCTAAAAAACAAGGGATCTATTCAGCAAACTCACTCTCGAAGCACAAAAAGCTATTCTTGTATCAGATCAACAAAGGGAACTGGTCCAAGTGCAGAGACAATTTGAGATTTATGTTCTGTTTCCTGTGGAAAAGCGAAACCCAAGAGAGACCCCCCGTAGGATAGAGCAGGCACCCCCAAAGGTACTGTGTTTCCTAAACTAAACTTCTGATTTGCAGGTTTGTGACGGGGCCTGGGAACCCACACGGTGACCCCCTGGGTGCTGATGCAGGTTGTTGGAGGCCCACACACATTCTGAGAAGCACCCGGTGGTGTCTGCCAGGATTTAATAGCAGACGCCATTAAAACTGTCAGGAGCACAAGGCCATGACAATGTAGTAGCGGTAGGATAAATTCACTTAGTTTTCCAGGGTTTGGCCCGATCCGACTTTGCTTGGCCCACAGAAATGCTAGCAGCTAGGTATTCATAAACCATAAGTGTATGTTTAGCATCCTAAACTGTATTTTAAAATGGAACATTAGGAAATAGCTATTTATGCAATTAGCAAGTTTGCAATTAACACTTAACACATGAACAATTAATAATTAACACATAAGTTTTACTATGCAATATTAATTTAACAATATCTTTCACAACTCATGGGCTCAGGTGGTTGTTCAGATTTCTGG
>NW_005320364.1:0-1189 GCF_000412655.1 Myotis brandtii
CTTTTTATCCACTCATCTGCTGATGGATACTTGAGCTTTCCAGATGTTAGCTATTGTAAATTGTGCTCCTATCAACATAGGGGTGCATGCATTTTTTTCTGATTAGTGTTTTGGCTTTCTTAGGATATATCGACCAGGTGATCCCACTCCTCCCCAGTCTTGATCTGTTTTGTTTGTTTTCTGCTGCTGTAAACTTTCCTCCTCCCAGTGGACATGCTGATTCTCACCCATTTCCTTCTGAGGCAGAGGTGGGGCCTATTCCTTAAGACTGGACCACAAGACATGGACACAGGCCTACCTTATAATGAGATGCCAGAAGACACACTCCATGCATTTAGATGTGCTTCTACCCAATAGAATTCTCAAAAACTGTGATGCAGTTGCCACCTTGGCTGTCTGTGACCAGGAGTGCAGGGACAGCTGGCCCTGTTGTTTGATGAGGGCTGGTCTGTTTTTTGCTGTAATTGGGTTCATTGCCTGAGCTGATGGTTGCTAGCAAATTGGAGACTCAGTCTTAAGGTCCTTCTTCTGCAATCTTACTCTTACGGAGTGCTTCTGGCAAGGAACTTTTTATTTGCTATTGTAGAGCATTCTCCATGGATTTTAGTAATTTAGAATTCAGACAAGAAAATTTGCTTGGCCTATTGTAGTCTTTTTTTTTCCTGTCAGTTGTATTTTTTTATGTTTTTACCACTGATGTCTGCTTTTGTAATGTTATCTTTTCTTTTTCCAATTGATTTTCCAGTGAATGTGACCAAGTTTGTGATCATTTTCATGATCTCTGGTTGCCAAATTTTGCAAATAAAAATACAGTAATGCAGTTAAATTAAAATTCCAGATACACTGCAAATAATTTTTAGTATAAGTATATCCCATGCAACGTCTAAGACATATTTATACTAACCAATTATCACTTATCTGAAATTCAAATTTAATTGAGCATTCTGTAGTTTATCTGGTAACTCTATTTCCATCTGACTTCAGAGCCTGTCCCCACTTAATGACTCCTTCTCAAAGAAAAACTCAGGAGAGCAAGCCAAGTGAGCCATGTTGTCCCCTTCGTGTTTACAAGTTGTTGGTGCAGGAAGTTAAAATTTCAGGTGGAAGTGAGTCTTCCAGATTATCTTTAGAATTTTATATGCTCTACCCAAACTCTGGGCTTGGTCCATGATGTTCCTTATGTCTGCGG
>NW_005320365.1:0-1189 GCF_000412655.1 Myotis brandtii
TTTACTAATTGCAGCACCTAAATTGGGCCATTCCCTACTATAGAGACATTGCACATGTTGGATTCATTTTGAGGCAAATGCAATCATTTGGAACTGCCTTGTTTTTAAAGTAAAAATGTGTTCACATTACAAAACCGCTGTAGCAAAGCATTTCTATTAAAATAGCCCTGATGCTCATGTTTAGTGTTTTCTGGAGGCTGTGTGGCTGGGGGTGGGGGATGTGGGAAGCACATAAAGGCATTAGAGTAACCACCAAAGATCAAGGGCTTTCCAATTATCAAGTCACACTTAGTAGACAATAGGCTGAGAAAAATGAAGCACGGCTTTGCAATTTCATATTCAGAATCAAAGATTTTTCAGAAGAACAAGAAAAAGAAGCCTCCCCTATGAAATACGCAGGCATTTGTCAATTCATTTGAGAAAGACGCTCATCACCATTCTCCAGCAACTCCCCTA
Organism: Myotis brandtii; assembly: GCF_000412655.1. Classification (NCBI taxonomy): domain Eukaryota; kingdom Metazoa; phylum Chordata; class Mammalia; order Chiroptera; family Vespertilionidae; genus Myotis; species Myotis brandtii. The sequence goes on from NW_005320365.1 coordinate 457, forward strand.
AGTGTTTCCAAGCTTTTAACAGTGAATAGAAAATGTTTATATGAAATGTCTCCCTCTGATAAGGAACCCGGGGGTGCATTTGCGAGACCATTTCCCACATTCTCATCCCAAAGCTATTATTTCAAAATAAGGTGCCTTATGCTGCCCATCAATGGGAATTCAAGAAAGCTTCAATTAACTAAGATTGTGTTTCTTCTGTGCTTAATTTTAGTAAAAAAGAAATTCACAAGGAAATAAGCTGTAAGGAAGGATTTTTTAAAAAAAAGATTAACTTTCAAGGTATATTCTGAGGTCAAATAGACGCAGACCAATCTTCTTTATCCTTTATATTTACAACTATAACACTGTACCACAGTTCTGGAGACTCCAACTGATGCCCACAAGGCAGTGTATGATGCTCCCTCATCACAGAATGATTCAATTATATTTGCTGGACAACATCAGCTAAGGCAGGAAAGGGTATTACTGTGTTTTAGGAAGATTTCCAATAGCATGAGAGAAAGAAAGCAAAAATGGCAGGGTAGTCTCACTGTCATGCAATAGTGAGCATAGTTCATTGCAAAGAAGGCAAAGCTCTCAGTAAATGTTTATTTAATAATATTTAAAATAAAATATTGATTAGGATCAGTTAATTGGGCGTTAGAGCAGCATCAAGATTGCTCTCTGCTCTGGCTTGCGTTCTATGGCGGTGCTGCCTAACTTTGCAAGGCCCGGTCACACTCAGTGTATGAGT
>NW_005320366.1:0-1189 GCF_000412655.1 Myotis brandtii
TTTTTTAAAGAATATTTTTTAAACAAAATAACATGCTCTCATAAATTCATATTTATCACTCACATTAAGAAGGGTTAGTCCCTTGATACTTTTATAATAGATGTTTTCTGGATTTCCATTTCCATAGCAACAGTGATACTTATGAGAGAGTCAAATATAGTTTTAAAAGAGATACATACCTTAGATAGTGGTTGTGTCTCTCTATCACTCATAAACAGACTTATTATTTCTGAGCAACAGTCAATAATCATTTTCTATAAATAAGAAAACAATATAGTAAGGTTGATATTATTGGTAAATATTAGACATTTTAATTATAAACTATTTATTTCATTTGTATTTTCTTGACTTATCACCTAAATTAAATTTTCAGGTTGAGACTTAGAGGGGTATTTAAAAACTACAGGATGGCTACAAGCGACAAGATTTAATTAAAAATAATATATTTTTTAGGATTCTTAGCCTGCACATTCACTGTTAAAATTCATGTTACAGAAGGATAACAAGTAAAGTAATTCACATGAAAATAAGATTTTGAAAAATCACTTTTCTTCTCAGAAGAGTGTCCTGGAAGAGAGTCCAGAAATGGATTTAAGTAGAGAAGAATGATTGGGAATTGGGAAAGAAATGGAAAGAGTAAATGAATAGGAAGTGAAGGTCAATATCATATGTTGTCTATTGTTGACAGCTCTACCACACACCCTACTGTATAGACAGAGCTGTGTTTATGTGAATACATCTGACCGATGAGGGGTCTACCCAAAGGCAGGGTTGAATCGGTCAAATCCTCCACATAAGGAAGGACAACAGAAGAGAGCTGCAGTCAGTACTGGCCATGTGAGCTGAGAGGTCCTGGTACAGAGTTGGAGAAGGCAGCCATCGGCCAGATGTGAGATGAATAAGAGGAAGAATCAGAGATGAGTGAGAATTTACGCGCCAACCCTCCCACATGGCACTGAGCATAGTGATGGCTCCTGACAATCCAGTCCACTTTCTGTGAGGTCCACTGTGCATTTCCAGTCTTTGGCTATGCACAAGCTTACTTACCAGATGCTGCCAAATCTTTCCTCCCCAGCAAGTCTATTTTACTGGAGCTTGTGGAAGATTTCCTTTACGGACAATGATAAGAGTCATAACTATAACATTATCAGAGAAAAACTATGCCTGCCGCACAGTCTTGCCAGTATCC
>NW_005320367.1:0-1189 GCF_000412655.1 Myotis brandtii
GGGGGGCTGGTTTCAGTCTAAAGTTTTGTCAAGAACAGGGGGAAAGCACTTAAAAACAGGTAAACAGCATTTTTTTAAAGCCCCAAAGTACACATGGAGGTGGCACTATGGTGATGATGACACGGCAGGGCACCTGCGCTCCTGAGCAACCTGCTCTCCAACCTGCTCTCCTGGCATTACGGGATGCCAGCCACTGATTCAGGGCACGGCCCTGGCCGGTTTGCTTGGCCTGTGGACTGGAGAGTCCCGGTTCATGTTGGTCAAGGGCATGGACCTCGGTTGCAGGCTTCATCCACAGCCCATCTGGGGCACATGCAGGAAGCAACCAGTGGATGTGACATCGATGTTTCTCTCTCTGTCTCCTTCCCCTCACCTCAAAAAATCAATGGAAAGAATATCCAGGGGTGAGGATTAACAACAGCAACTAAAGATTGCCCTGCATGGCCCGCCCCATTCCTCCCCGCCCCTTCCTGCCCCGCCTGCCCTCTGCCCTCCCTGCCCCTCTTCTGGCCTTTGCAGGAACCTGCCAGCAGCCACCCCGCCAGCCCTTGGTGGTCAGGACATGTGGGGCACAGACTAAGCAAGTCCATGTCCATACATTGTGGCCGTTTACTGTTGAAATCGTGCTAGTCATACGCTGGTAAATCTCACGGTGGGGGCAGGGGGCTCAGAGACGGGCCTGGTACCCTAATCACTACCCACAAGTCTCCCTTAAGTGAAGGCACCCGGACCCTAAAGAACCGAGTGCCAGGACCACATGGCGCAGCCTGCCAGCCGCAGCATGCACGGCGGGGCGCTTGCGCTCCTTAGCAACCTGCGCTCCAGCTCCGCTGGGAGTGAGGCTGCGGAGGGGCGGTGGGGCCGGTAACCAGTAGCAGGGAAGTAATAATAATAATGAAATAGTAATAGTAATAATAATAGTAATTATTCATGCCTACTTTGCATGAAGCACTATGCATGAAGCACCATGCTAGGTAATTTATATACAGTAATTCACTTAGTTGTCATAGAATAAAAAACAGGGCACTAAGTTCACATCTTGCTTCCACATAATCATCTGTAAACCTCACTGGGCTTCCGGCGTGCTTGGTTCAGGCTGCTGTTACTAGAAACCCCCGGAGGTCACATCCATGCGAGGAGCCTACTGAGCAGGTCTCAGTGCCCTGGATGGCACAGCGGGAGGGCGCTG
>NW_005320368.1:0-1189 GCF_000412655.1 Myotis brandtii
CGCTCACTCCCCCCCCACTTCTCATTCACCTCACTCCCCTCTTCCCCCACCCACCCCTGGGATGTCTGGTCTCTAGTCTGGGAAAGGAAAGTGCCTCCTCCACTTCCTCTCCCAGGGTCTCTCCCCAGGCCTGCGTCCATGGGGAGAAATGCTGACTCATAGCCTCACTGGTTAGCAGCTCTCACTTCCCTAGCCCTGCTAAGTGGGACAACAAAGGGAGCAACCCGTGGGTGTGGAGAAATTGTCTTTAAATTCTCCAGAGGGCTGTGAGAAAAAAACACCCCAAAGCCTAGAGAGTCTGGCGGACTGTAAGGCTACAAGCAAAACCGCAAGCTCAAGGATCAGAATGTTGCGCTGCCATAGGGGAAATGACAGAAAAGGAAGAGAAAGAAAAGAAAGGAAATTAAAGGTCAAGAGGACACAAAAGGCAGTAAGAAAAGTGGAAAAAAAAATAAGTGCCTAAGGTGAAGTGGTCAGTGGCCTGCCCACCTTTTCTTGGGGGTCACTGTTCTTCCGGTGCCCCTCCCACCAAGGCTGGGGTCCACCCTGCAAGATGTGCCTCTGCGCCCAGCAACATAATGGTTCCCTGCTTTCAGCTGACTAAAAAATACAGTAACCTTTGGTCTTACACCTGCAAAATTGTGTTTGTATGTTCACTAGATTCCTTTCCAAAAGCTCTTCACTTTTTCTTTCCATAAAGGAGATAATTTAAAGCAAGTCACTTGCCCAAGAACATAGTTCAAGCTGTGTCTCCTCAACCAGACCCAGGTGTAAGCTACTGCTCTGCCCTCATGAGACTCCACTGATAATAATCTATGATTCTATATACTTTAAGACTCTAATAAATATGGTTCATCATCCCCAAAGTTTAAAGTGTTAACAATAAAATTAAAAAGTTTTATTCTCAAAAGCAGTTGTAAAGTTCTAGTTGTAAGTTCTAGAATAGGTAAAACTAATCTATGATAGGAAAAATCAGAACAATTGTTACCGGGGATGGGGAGTATGAAGATTGACTGGGAAAGACCATGAAGGGAAATTTCTGGAATGATAGTAATGTTATATATTTAATACTAGTTTGAGTTACACAGCAATATGCATTTCTCAAAGCTTTTCCAGAGGTACATCTAAGATTTGTGCATTTCGCCCGGCCGACTTGGCTCAGTGGTTGAGTGTCAGCCTATGAACCAGG
>NW_005320369.1:0-1189 GCF_000412655.1 Myotis brandtii
GAGGCCAAGATCATGTATGTCGGTACTGGCATCACCAAGAGTTATGAGAGCAGGCTGCATAATTTGCAGGGCCCAGGGCAAAATGAAAATGCAAGGCTTCTATTCAAAAGTTATTAAGAATTTTGAGATGGTGACAACAGAGCATTAAACCATGTGCAGGACCCTTTGAAGTGCGAGTCCCTGTGGACGGCACAGCTGGCACACCCTTGCGGCTGCGCCCTCGTGACAGGGACAGTACTGGAGCGCGTGACAGAGATCGGGAACTGAGCCCCGCAGGGAGAGAGGGCTGATAGCCTGACGGGCTTTCAGGGGGAGGGCAGTGAGAAGCAAGGAGAACTCCCCTCACCTCCAGGCCTGGGTTCAGCTTGAGAAGCCTGCAGGGAAAGCGGCGCCTGGGTTCCCATCTAAGCAAGAGGTGAAGGGCAAGTTCAGAGAAGTCACATTTACAGTGAATTCTGTGATGAACTGTGGCTTCCCGGGGCCCACAGGAAGGCACGGGGAGGTGGGAGATGAGGTTGGAGAGGGCAGGGCTGTCTGGGCATTATTCTCAGGGTGAGCACAGACCTGGGCACAGACCTGAGCACAGACACCCCAGTGGTGTCGTCTGGGGTGAACCGTAGGGGGCGGGATGGGATGGGTCCAGGCCACTCCAGCTGGAGGCTGCTGATAAGGCAGTGCATGGAGGTAGGAGAGAGGTGTTGGGGTCCCACAAGGAACATGCAGAATTCTAGCAGCATCAATAAGCTTCTCTAACAGGGAATGACTCTGGGATTGGCAGCTGATCATGACTAGGACAGTGGTGTGGGGCACAGTTATAAAAAAACAAGTGGTTTTTAAGTCAAGAACTCCTTTGGAGCGTGTGCAGAGTAAGGCTAAACCCTGGGGAATGGGAGAGGAGCCAGAACATGAAATCAAGCAGCCAGAGAGACAGGAGGGAGTATTGCTAAAAACCGCAGGGCGATTTCAAGAAGGGGGAATGTCAACTCTAACCGAGAAAAATCAAGAAAGACTAAGAATTATTACTAGGCTTAGTAAGATGAAGACGATGGACATTTTTATATATAACTAAAAATACTGATCCAATACCATATATATATATATATTTAATGCTCACCTGAGCATATGTTTTTATTGATTTTAGAAAGAGAGGAATGGAGAGAGAGAGAGAGAGAGAGGAAGAGAGAGAGAG
>NW_005320370.1:0-1189 GCF_000412655.1 Myotis brandtii
TATTAACCAATGTTACTCCAATAAATTTAATTTAAAATAAATAAAATATGGCTCCACAAAGCTGCACACTTTGACTATTCTAAAAGTCACTGAATTGTACACTTTAATATGGTTAAAATGATAAGTTTCATGTTATGTGACTTTTCTCTTAATAAAAAATAAAGAAATAATAAATAAACTACTGATTCCATTCAGGCTTAAACAAGAAACTTGGTTGACCTGTTTGGATTTGGGCAAAATCCTACCCTTTACCCATGGATTTTGCTAGACGTTATTTTCCATAAAATCCAGACAACATTGGCTTTTGTTTTATCTCTGTAATGATCATGTAGTTATCACAACACTAAAGTTGATGGTGGGAAGGGCAGGATGTATTGTAATTCATGCAGAAAATGCATATATTAATTCCCAAAATTTCATAACAGAAGCTTTCTATATTTTCTTTTCATTTCATGTAGGAATAAAATCACAGGGTAGGCTGAAAATGTTTAGGAATTACATGCAATGCTATTGAGGAAACATCAGAATGGACAAGGAGTAAGAAATTATAATTGTTAAGACTGGGAGCACCAGATCATGAAGCTGGAGTCATCATTCAAAGAACAGACAGTCCATGGCGACCCACAGGGAGGGAACTAAGACCTTTCCCACCTCCCTTTTTCTAATATCCTGTTGGTGTTGCCCATGGGCCAAAAGCCCTGGGAACCAGAGTCCAAGAAAGTTCATAGTTATAATCAGATGTCAGCATTCGAGGCCTCATCTGCATGGATTTGGAGGGGTCCACGGAAGACTTCCAGCCCACTTAGATCTTCAATATTTGTTTATTGGGTCTCCCCACCCATGAGTATGCAAGTTCCATGGCAGAAAAGACAATGTACAACTTGCCTAGCATCGTAGCCGCAGTTTCTAGAGTCGATACTGAATAAATATTTGTAGGACAAATAAATAAATGACTTTGTGACATTTTCTTAGCATCTTTGAGACTCCTGGATTTTCTGGTCTATGTGTCACTGGTGTTTGGGCTGGACCAGACAGAATTAAACACTTTGGCAAATAATTGGCATACACCTTACATCACCTCCCAAACCTGTAGGAGTAGATATGCATGGAGGTTTTGAGAAGATTCCACTGGAAAGAAAAGAGAGAGAAGACAGAAGGGTGGACAGTCTGTCCAGCAGACCTAAGTGGC
>NW_005320371.1:0-1189 GCF_000412655.1 Myotis brandtii
AGCTATTGGAAGCCTCAGTAGATATGCACTACATTTGTTATTCAACTAGCGTCCTATAATATTAGAGTAAGATTTGCTCTCTTAATATCTTCATTGTCTTTGATAAGCTAAAATAAACAGGACATCATTCACGCTGGGGCAAGGATGAACTGATTCAAGCCATAAAATTCAATTTAGTAAGGCAAAGGTCATTTGTTAGCCATATTTTGACTATCTGATTGAAGAACCTAAGTCAGGTACCAGCTAATCAGGAATAATCAAGAGAGAGGTTTTATTATATTTTTCTTTAGACTAATAATAAATGGTTTTGATGAGCTATGCCATACATTATTTTCTTTCCTACTATTACCACAGATTTTCAAAGGAGCTTACCTAAACTTCTATTTATTCACTACCCTATTGATGTGACATTATGTGACTCTTGGATATTTATTCTTCATTGTGATTGTTTAAACCAAGCCAAAGACATGTACAAATAAACCAAAAGATGTTCCATAATTGCTACTATCTAAAAATGCCTTGTAGGTTCATATATACCAAGAATAATTTAATTCCCTTTCATTTTCTAAAGCCCTCCCTCCTGCTAGTATCACAATATTCAAGGCAGTTATGTGCCAACTTTTCCTGGGAACACCTGGTCGATCCTTTACTGCCAGATGGACCTGCTGATGCAGAACAAAACAGGGAATAGTTGTAATAAATATGTCTGTGGGGGATATTGTTGGTAATGTTATTGGTTGAGTCTGCCTTGAGTGAAAATTGTAGCAATCCATAGCCTCCATTTATCTGTCTACAAGTAGCAAATTATTTAGAGGTGTTGGGAGGCAGGGTTATACAATGAAAGATCACTGATCTGTAAATTGGTAGATTGTACAATCTGTGCTATTACTCCTTTGGGTGTCCACTTTTCTATCTCTAAAATCAGTGATTTAGAAACTGAGAGAATTAACTTGTTTCTTGTAGTTTATTAAGTTTTATACTTCAAAGTCACAATGTGAACACTACGTTTAGGTGTTAGAAAAAGAATAAACTTTTAATGGCATATACTTTTTAAGTAAAAATGTACTTTTATACATTACCTGGATCTTCAAAAATTTTGAAAAACACCTTCATTTTAACAAAGTTATACTACTTTTTTAAAAAAGATTTTTAATTGATTTTTTTTAGAGAGAGAGGAAGGAAGAGGGAG
>NW_005320372.1:0-1189 GCF_000412655.1 Myotis brandtii
TATTCAGCCTTACAAAGGAAGAAAATTCTGCAATATGTTATAATATGGATTAACCTTAAGCACATTATACCAAGTGAGAAAAGCTAGTCACAAAAGAATAAATATTGCATGATTCCACTTACATAAGATACCTAGAGTAGTCAAATTCATAGACAAAATTCCTACATATCCTCATCCCTGTTTTTGGCTTTTATTGAGATAGCATCCTTAATCTTTTCCCAAAATTTTTGTAAATGAATACTCCAACCTTTTGACTCTTTTAAGACCCTAGTAATACATATTGTAAACATATGAACACTTGATCAAGGTATGACTTATATACAATGAAATTAAAAATATTAAGGAAATAGTTTGGTGGATTTTCACATGTATATGCATCCTTATAACCACCACCCAGATTAGACTATAGGACATTTTCATTCTCCTAACTTTCCTTTGTACCTTTTCAGTCAATACCCTCAGCAGCTTCCCAGAGGTAATGATTATTCCAACCTCTATTACTGTAAATTAGGTTGGTCAGTTCTTGAACTTACATAAATGAAACTATACTGTATATACTCTTTTGTGACTAACTTCTTTGGCTCAAAGTAATATTTTAAAATGTATCCCTATTCATGTGTACGTGTGTGTCTTTTTTCATTGCCAAGTAGTACTCCATTGGCTATATTTTGAATGTGAAGCCAACAAGATTTTCTGATGAATTGGATGTAGAATGTGAGGAAGAGGAGAATCAAAGATAACCCCAAAACTAGAAGTTGCTATTAACCGAGATAGGGAAGACTGTGAGGGGAGTAGGTTGGGAGGTGGGAAGGTTAGGATATTAGACACTTAATTTTGGACCTGTAAATCATAAGATGTATATTAGATGTCCAAATGGAGGTGCTGAGTAAGCCATTGCATATATTATTTTGAAGTTTAGAACTAGTGATATAAAGTTGGACATCCTCAGATTTTGATGGTCTTTAAAGCCCTGAAAGTTGACGTGATCTATGTATATAGAGAAGTCTGAAGACGGAGTGCTGCAACACTTGAATTAAGTGTTAAGAGACCAGGAGGTTGAGGAAGAACCAGCAAAGGACAGTGACAAGGAGCAATCTGTGAAGTAAGAGGAAAACCAGTAGTATTGCTATTCTGAAAGCCATCTGGAAGTTCTATGTACCACATGACAATGCTAAATATTTATTTTTTT
>NW_005320373.1:0-1189 GCF_000412655.1 Myotis brandtii
GGCAGTGATCACTTTAAATCAGAAAAACAGTGCATTTTATTTTCCAAGTAAGCTTACATTCTCAGAATAATGTAACATGTAACTTTTTGATAAGGAAAAAACAAGTGGAAAACTAGCTGGTTTTAAATTTTAATTTATTATTTCAATCAATGAAAAGATTGAGTTGTATAATGACGAACTTATTGGAGTGCATTAATGCCACGCAACCTTTGTGAAAGTCTCAGCACACATCATACAAGCCCTGGCCAGAGCTCACTGGTTAGAGCGCCATCCCACTTTGCCAAGGCTTCGAGTTCCACCCCGGGTCAGGGCACATACAGGAGGCAGCCAGTGAGTGGAAGACAAATTGACCTTCTCCTCTCTCTCTCTCCCCCCACTTCCTCTCTCTCTCAAATCAATGAATTTTAAAAAAAGGACTTTCCTTTTAAAAAACCAGTATAAAGTAGAAACACTTTTTCTCGCTGAATTGTATGATCTCCTTAGGGCCGTCTCTTCTACGCCTGTGACGCACCCAGAGCGGACAGGTGTAACTTCTTTAAGTGGCTTGAAGAGGTGGCCCCGGGACACGTCACACAGGAGGACTCTCCGCCCGCCCTGGTGTTAAGTGATGTGAAGAGCATTGGCTTGTACCTGAGAAGCCAGAACGTCCCCGTCTACGAGGAATGCCAGCTCTCGGTGAGGTGAGTGCTGATCACACAGTGTCCTGATCAGTCAGAAGGCAGGCGCCGAAGTCCTGGGAGAGGCCGGGGAGATCTGGGCCCTGGAAGCTCACCTGGGTGTGTCCTGCTGAGAGGGGAGCAGGTCCCTAAAGCCGTGTGGGCCCCTCTCTGCACCAAGCAGTGTCAGCACTGCCAGGCAGCTGCAGGAACGCCATTTTCTAATCATTTTTATGCCCAATCCCAATCCCAAGGACAACCCCACCGAAGCGCCACAGGCCTGGCTTTGGTGAGGGCAGGGTCATGGTGGTGGCTGCCACAGCCCGGACTGCAGGTAACAAGCGCTGCGTTTGGAAACACGTTTCGTAGCAGTAGGACTGCCCAGAAGGGAGCTGTACTGAGCACGTGCATGAGAACTTCAAGAACAGCGTGCACTGGGAGCTCCCAGGTGCCGGCACTCAGCTGAGCACTGTGTGTGTCTATTCAGCCACCGTATCACCTCTAAGAGGTGGAGATCAGGGCCCAACTTGTTA
>NW_005320374.1:0-1189 GCF_000412655.1 Myotis brandtii
GTTATCATCTCTAGTTTACATTGAAGAAATTAAGTCTTAGAGAAGTCAAATCCCTTGCCCAAGCTCACATGTTGAGTAGCAGAAATTAGAAATAAATGTTTTCCCTGTGTAAACCTAAAGCCAGAGTGCTTATCTATTGCTTTCCTTGGTAGATCTAAGTGTGAAAATACCCTGACTTCTCTGCATGCTATTAATTATTTATACTTAAATTATTATAAAATATTGATGAATATGTATATTCATATTTCACATTAATTCAATAAAACCCTTAATAAGCCCTTAATAACATGAACCAATTAACTTACTGACCCTGGGAAAGTTATTTATTTATATTTATTTATGTTTCATTAACACATATGGCCTTAACTATGTGCCAGGCACTGTCCTAAGGACTCTACAAGTATTACCCATTTAATTCAAATTTCAACTCAATGAACTAAAAGAACACAAGAGGAAACTGAGGTACTTGCAAAAATTCAGCTTGTATTCCATGTGGATATAACTGATAAATAAATAACCTCCTCCCAAAGACAGACCTATGACAAGATGTTTTCTTCCCAGACACTGGAGAACAACCTCCTTGACAAAGGTTGGGGTGTCTTTGTGACAGCCTGGTAAACATCTTCAGATTTAACCACAGCTTTAAGATCTCATGGGAGACAAAGCACAATAACAGAAGTCAGATGGCCTGACACTGTTGACCATGACCTGAGCTAGAGCCTGGCCCTTGGTCAGCTTTGGGAATCCAAGTGCCATTGGTTCAAGCACACATCCTTAGGAAGATTGGCAGCTTCTGTGTATTAGGAAGTTACACATTATTGCTGGTAGAGGAGGGGTATAAATTACTTTCTTAGGATCCTCCCAATGTGTACAGAGATGTCCCCCCTAAAAACTCACTAGATGGTAGGATGCTGTCTTATGGGGCAAACACAATTTTTAGTAATTACTAACATCTGCTTGAGACTTGTATCTTGAACTACTGATGAGCTTCACTATCTGGGCTAGTAGGTTCCGTTGTATGAACTCACTCTGCCCAGGTTACTTTAGCAATATGATATCGTGACAGGTGGTGTTGGTTCTCTACCTAGTTTCCCTTTACTGGACTGAAGTCCTTATCTTTTACCTATGGGGACTGTTGGCTGCTAGTGACTCACACATCCTCTTCTGGGGAATTTTTTCTGCTGATGGG
>NW_005320375.1:0-1189 GCF_000412655.1 Myotis brandtii
CAACCTGGTTTATGAAAGGATACGTCTCATCGATAATGTGTTGATAGCCAGTTCTAAAATATTAATAAAAGCACACAATTGGAAAATAGATACTGTGACCAGCTCATGTTTAATGTGAGTTAAAAGTGGTATATAGGATGATGACCATAAGGAAATGTTTAAAAGAATATTGATTAAGACAAGACTGTTTTAGCGTTTTATTTTTGCATTATTTTTATTTAATTAATGTACAGCACATAATAGCAAGTAATACTAATCAGTGTTTACTGCATCACATAAGGTGTAATGCTGAAATGCTTTAGCTGTGGTGTCTCATTTATTCTCACCTTAACGTTGGCTTTAGCGTTAGTTCCATTTTAAAGGAAAATAAATCTGCCAGAGTTCACCCAGCTAGTAAGTAGCAGAGCTAGGATTTGAAACTAGGCTAGATTATCCTTGTAAATGCATAGTCAACCACAGTAAACAAGAGATTGGTAAGGAGACCATTGCGAATAGAATAGGAAGAGAGTGGGTCTGATCTTTATAATGTAATTTTGTTATTTTATTTAAAATGTACATTTGTAGAGTACCAGGTAGCTGTACTTAAATATGAATACAGTCAAATTATTGCTATTTTTCTTCCAGAAATATGTACAAAAATCTGGTTTGCTTAACCCACAACCTGATGGGCATTATCTATTTTAAGTATGTATGGCATTAGATTACATAAATATGTTAAAATTTTTTCTATTCTATTTTTGTCTGTAAATATCATTGTTTTAAGTTTAATTTTGTCTTAGTTACTAATTTCAACATTGTGTGTATGTGAATTCAAGCAGTTTATCTTTCATTGATTTGTGAATCTGTATTTCTTAGTTTTCCCCAACTTGTGTATTATAAATAGTTAATAAATATTCCAAGGAATAAAATTTTTGTTTTTGCTTTTCAACCAGTTCCCATTTCCTTTAATTCCCTGTTCTCCTCTGCTATAAAGAAACAGCATAAGGTATTTTATAGGATTTATTGGGAAATATTTTTGGTTTAAAACAATAACACAATGTATCTATTTTCAAAAGGACTCACATGAGATGATATCTAGGGTTGCTTCCAGCTTTACGTAATATCTGGATTCTGTCATAGCCATAAAGTAGCTGAACTTTATATCTTAACCGTTCCCAGTGAAATACCCTACCAGTGGTCGGCAAACTGC
>NW_005320376.1:0-1189 GCF_000412655.1 Myotis brandtii
GGAAATTAGTTTGCAGAAATTTAAAAAGGGCATTCAATGACCTTCATTAAAGAGGTGACATTTTAGCAAAGCATTGAAGGAGGTGAGGAAGTTCACCTGGTGGGTCATTTCAGGAACAACACTTCAGGCAGTGGAATTAGTCAATGCAAAATCCTTAAGCTGAGAGAGACCAAGGTAACTGGAGCTGAGAGGGTGAGAGAATGAGCTATAGGAGAGGATGTTTGAGAAGCGGTGGGCGAGCCAGGGCAGAAAGGGTCTTTAGATCATCAGAAGGAATTTGTATTTTACCCTGGATGGAAATGAGCACTGCTTCAAGGTTCCAGCAATGGAATGAAATGACTTACACTCATTATTTTCTTGAAAAGAGAATGTGAAGGCACAACAGTGGGCGAAGGTTGACCAGTCTGTTGGCTCCTGCAGTTACTCCAGCTTTTCATGGAGAGTTCGGACTCTGGACAGAGGAAAATATTCCCTGTCAGCAAAATTAGAGCACAAAAGCTCATAGCTATAGCTATAGAAGAGAGGGCTCTGTGACATCTCAGCTTCCAAATATAAATGAGACTGCTAGAAAGGTAGGGAGTACAATGTCATCCAGATAGTGAGACTTCCAGGGAGGACACTAGGAGATGTAGATCCAAGATCAGAGAGGTTCTTCATAGGTTGACTTTGCTAAAAAGAGCTTAGAATGGATGACTGGGAAGGAAACTTCAGGGTCCTTTTATTTACTTACTCCAGAGTATTTTCCTTAGATCTTTTCCCCCTCCTTTTTGAGGCATGACTGGCAATCTAAATATATTTATATTAAATGTGTACAGCTTGATGATTTGATATACATATACTTTTTGAAATAATCATCATGATAAAGGTAATTAGCATATCATCGCCTCACATATTTACCATTTTCTTTCTTTTTGAGGGTGTGGTGATAACACTTATGATCTACCCTCTTAGAAAATTTCAAATATATGACACACTATTGTTAGCTATAAGCAAATGTTGTTCTCTAGAACTTACTCTTGCATAAATGAAATTTTGCACTCCTTGACAAACATTTTCCTTTCTCCCCAATCTGTGGCTACTACCATTCTCCTCTCTGCTTCCAGACCTTTGACTATTTTAGATTTTTCATATCAGTAAGACTATGCATTGTCTTTTTTCATCTGGATTATTTCATTATTTTACCTAGTAT
>NW_005320377.1:0-1189 GCF_000412655.1 Myotis brandtii
CCCTAAAATATGGCTGGACCCCAAGTCTTAGCAAACAGTAAAAGCACTAAGGTGCAAAGCAACCCTGTTAACAGCTTATTCTGAGCATTGACTGATCATAGCACAGAGAAACATTTCCTCTTAAACTGATCATGCTGTCTACTCACCTGCCACTTCCCCAGCTCCCCACAGAGTTTCTGTTAGCCCATTCTACTTTTCCCTATAAAAGAACACCTTTTTTTAAAAACTGAATATTGAGCCCTTGCAGATCCCAAGGTCAAGATGTTCTCCCTATTGCAATAGTTCCTAAATAAAGTCTCCCCTTATTTAAGTCTGGATTTGTTTCTATTTGACACCCATAAGGCTCTCTTAAATAAAGAAGGAAGTACTCCTGTATCCATACTCCTTTCCTCCTTTTAGAGGAAGGAGAAGGACCTAAAAGTTCACCAAGAGTGCTTTCTCACTGCTTCTCTGAAAAACCCTCCAGTTATGCCCTCAAGATGGGGTGAAAGGTTAAGCTTTTCTGACACAGTGTGGTTAACTCTGACTATGGTCTAGCACTCCTTCAGAGTATGATATCTAAGGTCTCTCCGTTTCATTTAAAAATCCTAATACAATTATAAATGCATTTGCTGGGGAAGAAAAACTTTTTCTTTACCCTCTTAGGTTGTGATTAGGGGCCTGCAAATTAAATTAAGAAAAGATAAATTAACAGGAGAAAAGGTACAATATGTTTGTATGCATAGGAGTTCACATAAATGAATTAAAACTCAAAGAAGCAGTTAGGTTCAGGGGCTTATATATCCTTTTACCAAAGAAAAGAGGGTTTGGGTTTCAAGGGATGATAAACTGTGGGGAAGTTAGTAGCAAATACATTGAGGAAAATGGAAGATAAAGCCTATTTTATGCAACTCAATTTGGTGTCTACTCCCCATCTTCAATGATGAATTACTCTTTTCTCCTTGATATGGAGATGTGGAAGGGGTGGGGAGTTCCTTCCTCAAAGAGAAATTTATGCCTTGCTTTTAGGCAGGTAAGAGCAGGGCAGAGAACTTATAGATGCTTCCTGCATCTATTAATTCTTAACTGCCTTCTGCTCAAAATAACCCCTTTGCCAAAGTGGCATATTTTGCAGTGGTATATTCTGATCCCCTTCACAATTAATGTGTAATTTTTTTCCAAGGGCTTCTCTAAAATATATTTCAAAATA
>NW_005320378.1:0-1189 GCF_000412655.1 Myotis brandtii
TCTGAGTTCTGTGAGCCATTCCAGCAAATTAATCAAAGCCAAGGAAGGAGTGGTGAGAACTGATTTATAGTCAGAGGATCAGAAGCACAGTGAACCTGGACTTGCAATTGGCATCTGAAGTGTTTGGAGGTGGTGGGGTAGGGAGAGGGTGCAGTTTTGTGTTAATGAACCTGAAACTGGTGGATACTTTTCCAGGTAGATAGCATCAAAATTGAGTTGAGTTATTAGACATCCCCCTGACATTAGAATTGAGTCCAGACCATCTTTTTAAAGCCATAATCTTCTCTGGAAAGAGACTTTTAAAACGAGTCCTTGCTCTTAACTCTGACACCAAGTTTACTTTGCTCTCAAAACTCCTATAGACTATACAATGTCTTTGAGATAAATTTTGCATTAGTTTACCTTTACAAATGAATATCCTACAACACAGTATTTAATGTTACTGGGCTGTCTACTACCCTCACAGTTGCCAGCAAATTCCCACGAAGTTGGTGTCAGAATGTGAAATTAGTGGCTAATAAAACAAAACAGACAAAATAAGAATGCCGAGTTATGGGAGGGATGGGCATGCCATATGAATATCATTAGCTGTTCCTTTATAAATATTTATGTGATTACAAAAATGTAAAAATGCAATGTAGTACTTTAGAATTTCACTAGTCACTGGAATGCTCTGAAGCAGATGGACTATGTGACTGATGATTCAATAATTGCACTCATTAAAAATTTTCACGCTTTTAATTTCTTCACAACTCCCCACCACCACCACCTCTACCTCATTCTGTGAAGAGCTGAGGAATGAAATAGTTTTGTGATTGTCATCAGACAGATAATAATGAATTTGCTTTGATTTCCTGGGGCACCCCTGTCCCACCTCTGGGCTCTTGATTGACAGCTCAGAAGCCTGGTAAAATGTTGGAACCAGCCCCATCTGTCTCAAAGGCTAGGGACATCACACAAGGATCTTCCCTCTGCCTTCATCATCTCACATGTAGACAGAGTGTGTGCTTGTGTCTCTCCCACTTGCTACACCTTAAATCTCAGGCTTGGGGACTAGAGCTGGCAAATTCAAGTTTTGAAAGGCTATTCATCCATAGTTATAGCCAAAAATGAATCAGACTGAATGGGAGGTAGGAGGCAGGTGGGAGATAGGAGGAGTCAATGGCTGCAGCAATGATGACAAAATGGG
>NW_005320379.1:0-1189 GCF_000412655.1 Myotis brandtii
TATATATAGGAATTGCTCAGTTTCTTCCCCCACCCTCACCACCCTCTTTCTCTTTCCTATAGGGGGAATTATGAATGGAAGTTGATTGTTCTGAGGTTCCAAAAGAACTCTTTTATGTGTCTACTGAATCCAAATTTTATGTGGCAGTTGGAACATCATTATATAGTAGATTGCAGTGCTATATTTAAATTGTATTATATGCTTTGAGGGTTGTCTGACTATTCTCAACACATACACAGGTATTTTCACCTTGGAATCTTATCAGTTATAGTACTTTTATCTATTAAGTTTTGTGTGTGTGTTTTAGAAGTCATTCATCACATATTCTCAGGAGGCATGGCCTTTTTTCTCCCAAATTCTTTCAACAAACTTATTTTGAGGACAAAAATAAAAGGCGAATTATGTACCAACCTATTCAATATATTAAAAATTCAGTGTTTTACAGCTCAGAAAACAGTACATTTTGAATACTTAAATATAGACAAATTTTTCACAGGATTTTAATTGTTTCAAAATTAAATTTAGTAGAATTTATAATTGGAAGCCAGCTAATTGCTTAGTTACATATTTTATTTATTTCTACTATTTATAGAATATTCTATGCCAGCAACAGGGATGCACATAGATCTTGTTTAATTTTTAAGTATCAACAAATGCAGGTGATACTGCTATTATGTTTAATTTGCAAAGGAGGAACTAAGGCTTAGCAAGCTTAAATGAATTGTAAATGATAATATGTATATCTAATGATTGTCAGAGTTAAAACTTGTGAAAACAGGTCCTGTTTTAAAGGAATTTATTGTCTACAAACACATGGTCACATTCATAGCACGCTTTATGCTAAAATTATGACTTCCAAGCCCATAATTTGTCTACATAGTTAAACTAATGGCCTAACTATAATTGCCTGCCTTCTTTTTCCCTCCTATTTCTAAACTCCTCTTCATTCCTGGGCTTTGATCAGACCTTCAACATGATGTCATTTTTGCATTAGTTTTAATTTTTTTTCTTCTGGATTCTTTTGCAGTTTACCCTATACCTAGGACCTTACTCATTCAATTTAAGACAGTCTTTTGGTGCATACTTAGTTGAGTAAAGATAGATTTTTAACGGCACACACCACATGCACACATGAGCGTGTATGCACATGCACATAGCTTTACAATAGGTGAAGTTGTTAACATAATCC
>NW_005320380.1:0-1189 GCF_000412655.1 Myotis brandtii
ATTGAGGGGCCAGGAGGTCAGGCTCTGGTGAGGCTCTTTGTGGCTTGCAGGGAGCACCTTTCCCCTGTGTGCTCACACAGCTGTCCCTCGGCGCCTGCCGGAGGAAAGGGAGCGGGGCAGAGAGAGAGAAAGCCAGATCAAGCCTGAAATTATTTGAATATTTAGAATATTAAGTTCTAAATTAGGTAAATAATTGTGGTTATTGAAGAAATGTCCTCGGAAATAATAAGAATAAATCTATACATTCATGGGTTTTGACTGTAATATACCACGATCAGATTGTCCCGTGAACATTGAGTGGCGAAGCTCTTTTATGTTGTTTACTTCCTCAAAGGATGTGGGATCTGCAGGAATATACATACATGTCTTCCAGTGGCCTGGAACTGAGTTTTGGAAAAATGAGAAAAGAATCTCAACAAATGTTTTGCCTTTTAAGAATCTTCTTCCTTAGGGAGAAAACACACACAGTGTATATATACTCATACCCACCACACACACACACATACCCACGTGTATGCAGGCACATGTACACACATGTAAACATATGCATGCACATATGCACACATTATCTCATTCCTTCTTTATGTTTTGCTTTTTGAACCATTGCCCATAGAAAGGATAGATGCTAGCACTGAGATGTACAGCACAATAAAATGTACAAACCTACCTGACAAGCCAACATGTTAGCAACAGCTACAAGACAAAGTTGTGTGTTTTTTTAAAATAAGATAAATATTGGCTTTCGTGAACAGTGCAATCACATTCATTTTACAAAGGAGTGAGGTTCTAATGTCAACAAAAGGCAACAATTGAATCTGAACAGAATTACACTTGAAAGTTACATACATCTCTCACAAATTGCAGTATTTTATCAAACCTGCCAGTTTTATTTTTGTTTTCTCCCAGAGCAATAGAACAGATCACTGTTCTTTCACTCAGCAACTGGAGTAGTTTGTGTTGAAGGGCCTCGCCATGTGAAATCATGTGAACTCCGAAACTCCGGGGTCACACTTGCACAGTGACACACCCCACAGGGGCCCAGGGAACTGACACTGGCTGTAGGCACACGCCTCCCCCCCATGGGAGCATGTGTTCACTGGGTGTAGTGGAGGCGTTAATGGTGAAACTGCTTATTCTCTAAGTTCTCTCTCTCCCTTCTCTTTCTATCTAGCTCCCTCCTCCTTTTTTT
>NW_005320381.1:0-1189 GCF_000412655.1 Myotis brandtii
CATTTGTTACAAATAGAGATACTGGCAGTAATGTAAACAGTAACACTGCTCTATTTGATGTGTTATATAATCAAACCAGTTATACCCCTATAGTGGGGAAAATAATAGAGGATGCAATTTTGTTTAAAAAAATCAACACTTTGTTTAATATTTCAACTGTTTACTTGGAAGAACATAAACTTTTTTCAGAGATAATTTAAAGTTACAATTACACCATAGCTTGTGTGGCTCTCATAAGATTAAAGTTTCTATACTCTTAGTTTCCATACCTTTGGTTTGTGCCATGTTGTCCTTCATTGCAGCCTTTCCCGGACTCTTGACTACACTAAAGATTTATGTATATGAAAATAGGACCAGATAAGGCTGAGTTGTAACTAAAGATTCATTAATTATTTTTTGGCATTGAAGAAAAGTAAGAAACACAAAATAATAATTTAGAAGAATGAATAAAGGGACTTGATTAAAGTATTAATATGAAAAACTTTTAGCAATCCAACTATTTTTAGCACTTAAGAGAGGGTGTTCTTAAAATTTGTTCTCTTAAGCATGGATGCTGAAACCTTGTTATGTTGTGAATTTACACTGCATTTCCAGAAATACCTGTCAAATAAAGATACATTTTCAGCCCAGGTTCCATCCTCAAATTGAAAATTGCTAGTTCCTTTATATGATAATAACATTTTTCTGTTAAATTTCTTAAAGCTCCATATAAGTGCTACTTATAAAGCTGTAAATCTAGTGTGTAAAATAATGACAGCAACACACAGGAACGTGTATCACTTCTCACCACCAACCACAAACCTCCCTCAATGTCATTCGGAACATTAAACAAACATTGCTGGGATGGAGAAATGGGAGACTTCATCAAATAGCTCAAGGCCCCACCGCTTTCTTCCACATCCCATTATGGTCGTGTTACCTGCTAATTCTGTTATTTCTGGGTCTTCCCTGGAGGGACATCTCCTGTTATTTCCAGCACTAAGGGTGAAGTGTACCAACATGGGATCAACCTTATTGTCATGTTGAAAAATGGGAACTATTTGTGAGCAGTTTTATTTTTGAATGATTTCTTCAAAATTATTTTCTTCTGTCTGTCCCTTCCAGAACAAATTCTAGCTTCCCACAGACCCTGGCTACCTATATCACGCATCACTCACCTCCCCCAACTAATCTTCACTTTCTTTATTCC
>NW_005320382.1:0-1189 GCF_000412655.1 Myotis brandtii
GTTTCTCTCATATCAATGTTTTTCTCTGTCTTTCCCTACCTCTTTTCCTCTCTAAAATCACTGGGAAAATATCTTCGGGTGAGGATTAAAAATAGGTAAATACAATACCCCCTCAGAAGGAGACTCCTTTGAAGGATGTCCTTGGAGGTCTCCATGGTGCTGCTGGTGGTCCCCAGGGCTGGTCTCAGATATTCCCAGCTCTCCTCCAGACACACGCTGGAATTGCCCCTGCCCACCCTGGTGATTTGGGTGGGGCCATGGGACCAGTTCTGGCCCACGAGTTAGGAGCAAAAGTGAGTTGTATTTCGTCTGTGTAGACGGGTCAGCTCCCACTAGGCACCCCTCCAGAGTGCTCAGTCTTCCCCTGGCAATGGCAGGGCCACATCTGAGATGGAGGCCGCAGATCTTACTGGCTCTGCTGACCGTCCGAGTTCCCGCCGAGTGAGTTCCCGTTCCCAGTTCTTCCCACACCCCACACCCCGGTGATTATGGCCGCATCAATCCAGGATGTGACGGCCGTCGGCCGTCGGTACGTTTGTGTTCGCTGGCAGGTCGTGCCTTGCTTCCCCAGGCTCAGCACCTTGCAGTGCACTTAGGCCTCGCAGACGTCCTGGGGAAAGACTTCGGAGGTTTTAGTTTCTGCACAGACTTCAAGTCCATGGTGATGTGAAGCCAAAAGGACCTTTGATGTCAAGCTGGTTTTCAAGGATCAGAGATGGTCTGATCTAAATATGAATATGGGACAATGTTTAGAGAGTCCATAAGAATGGATGCCTTTTTATATTTTTATTTTGGGACTGTCTGAATAATTTATGAATTTTAAAATGTTTTCTGAGGAAAAAATAATCAGTTGGAGATTTTATATTTATATCATTTAAGACACTTTTCTATGCATATTGCCTTTAACAAGGGGTCTGCTAACACATTACATTCCACTCCTTAGTGAGTCAGGAGCTAGATTTTTAAATCAAAGCCTGGCACTTTGCAGCATGCACTCAAAGGCACCTGCCGCCACCTAGTGGCGGTGTCTCCTAATTGTATATTCTTTTGATGGACCAAGGTTAAATGTTGAATCTGCAAACAAAACACGTAACATTATCTAATATTTACTGGTGAATTGCCTACAGTCTCTTAAAACATATAGTTTTCGCATGACCGGTGTGGCTCAGTGGTTGAGCGTGGACCTATG
>NW_005320383.1:0-1189 GCF_000412655.1 Myotis brandtii
TATGCACCACATAAATTACAGCGTATGTATCAGGGGATCACACACCCCATGCTCTGCTGTACCGGGAACCTAACCTTGTAAAGCAATAGGCCACCCGCAGGCGAACTGTTTGCTGTGTGGGTGTGATAGCTGGGAGTGTGTGTGCAAGACGTTTCCCATTGTGCCCTGTAAATGAGACATCGTTCTGCTAACACAGAGGAGAGATTTTAATCCCTCCTCCGTTCTGCCCCTGCTGCCCCCTCCTCCTCCGAGCAGTAATCCCACTGTCGTGCTCAGTTTTGACCAGCATTTACTGCCCTCATGCTGGATGCCTCGCCCATCCACCTCTGGGGCTGAAAATGGGAACGTGCCCTCTTCGTAGGTCAACCGTGGTGGAATATTGTACTTTCACCGGGGACGTCCTCCGGGTGGCCCCACCCAGTAGGCAGCATTGATCCCTTTTTGCAGATGAGAAAACTGAGAGGGTTGTGAGTCAGGAAATGCAGGCAGGACGGGCAGAGCTGGGATCCAAAGTCCCCGCTCATTTCATCTGGCCTCGGTGCCCCTGGGCCCTTGGCGATGACAGTGCTGACTCACTGGCGGAGGTTGGGAGCTCTGGCTTCTTCGCTGAGTCGTGGGGATGGTTGTGCTGCTACATCCACACTCCCCTGGAGTCAGAGTGGGCTCGCTGCTTGGCCTGCCCTGGGGGACGTGGCCAGCGGGGTGAGCAGCTTGGCTGGGGCCTGAGCACGGTCACGGATCCCTGTCTCCAGGGCCCCTGACAGCCTGCTGCTCCCTCTCCCTCTCCTGCGCCGGGGACTCGAGGCCCTTGGTGCTGCCGCCACTGGGGATGCTGAGCCGGGCGGCCGCCCCGGGGGAGGATTGCTTCACATTCGCGTTCCCTGTCTGTGCAGCAGGCAGCAGTCCCCAGGGGCGGGCACTGGATCCCGGCCCTGACAAGGCCGTCTGGATTTGTGTGCCTTTCCTTTGGAAGCTTTGCTTTCCAGGGGAGGGAACAAAAGGCTTGGAGAGGACGAGTGTTTCGTTCGAGGTCACACAGCCAGCCGGGAGCTGAGCCTGAGCTGGGACAAGATGTCAGGATTCCTGCTCCTAATTCACGCTTCTCTCCACCCGCCTTGGCCTGACCCTCTCTCCTCCCCGCCCCCTTGCTGGAGGGACCTGTCCTTGCTGCATATCTCACACACACACC
>NW_005320384.1:0-1189 GCF_000412655.1 Myotis brandtii
AAGCCAGTCCTCTGGAAGATAAGAGGCTGCAAACAGAATTGAGATGCCCCAGTGAACAACCCTCACCGCTGCTGGGCGCATGGATAAGGCCATCTTGGACCTTCAAGCATAGGTGGACGCTGAAGGAAGCTGCATGAATGAGCCCAGGTAAAACCAGGAGAGAAACCACCAGCCAGTACACAGAGTTGTGAGAAGTAATAAGTCAGTGTTGTTTTAAGCACCTGTTTTGGGGAGGGATGGGAAGACTCACTGAGGTTATAACATGGCCTGCATGCAGAGAGTGCTCAGTAAATGCTCCTTATTGTTGACCATGCACGTCTGCTCTCCTCCCCTGTGCCAATCACTCCCTCCGTCTTCCCCACCTAAGGAAGCGCTCCCTATCGCTCTGTACCCATCTCTGCACCCTGCTTCATTTTTCCACATCACCTGTCCCTTACCTGACATTAGATTATCTTCTTACCTATTTATTGTATGTCTATTGCATCTGTCTTATTCACTGCTGCACTGCCAGCATTTTACACAGCTTCTGGCCCACAGCAGGTCTCAGTAAAGATTTGGTGAGTAAATGAATGGGATGATCCAATCACGGTGACAGAAGCCATGGAAGGCTCCATCCCCCAATACGATGGCACCTTGTGGGTGTCCATCTCAGGCAGCTTTGCAGCCTGAGCCTCAGAGCTAGGAGCCAGAGGACAGAAACCTGAAGGAGGAGAAGGAGCCAGCCACATGACTCTGGGGAGCGCAGGAACCAGGAAGCAGGTACAGTGGAGACCCTGCACGCTCCTGAGAGTAGGAGATGTCAGGAGAGGAAACTGGAGAGTGGGCAGCACCCACTCAGCAGGGCCTTGAAGGCCAGGTGAAGGTGTGGCTCTCATCCCACCACCTTCCTGGTCAGAGGTAACAGCAGCGGGAGATAACACACACCTCTGCAGAGGCTCCTGCCTGCCAGGCACTGTGGACCTTGCAGTGAGCCGATGACGCGGAAGGAACACGGGCCCACATAAGGCTCAGAAACACGGCTGCAAAACTCCAAGCTCCAAAGCCTGGGCTCCTTCCCACTGCCCATTACCTCCCTTTCCCTTACTCCCACATCTCATCGACCAGCAGATCCTGGCTGTTCCACCTTCAGAACATCCAGAGTCAACCACTTCTCCACCTCCTCAGTCACCGTGGTCTGACCCTCCATGCC
>NW_005320385.1:0-1190 GCF_000412655.1 Myotis brandtii
GGTGGAGGGCATGGTTAACGGTGCATTTTAGAAAGATTGCTCAGTGCTGGTGCAGAGAATGAATGGGAGAGGCTGGAAGCAGCTCAGACTGGAGCAAGGGGGTTCTTTCAACCGTCCAGCAGAGAGCTGAGGGCCTGTCCAAAGCCAGCCAGCGAATATTTCAGCGACAAGGGAGACAGGATTCCATGGCACGAGTCTCTGGGAGGGAACGATGTCTTAAGAGGGCTGGGAAGCTCCCCAAATGTACATTAGACGGTGCAATCACACACAGGGTAGTCTGTGTCCCTGTGATGAAGAAAGAGGGGAGGTGGCCCAGGAAATGAGTGGGCGGCATGGGAGCTCTTTGCCAGATCGCCGTTTTAAGAAAGATTGAACAGAGAAGGGAAGGGCAAGTAGGAGACAGGGCTACGGCCTGTAGAGATGGTGTCTGGGAGACTAAAATAGGCAGAACCTTTTGAAAGATGCTAGAGGCAACCCAAGCTCGTTTAGGCAGGGTCAGAGCCTGTGGAGACCGAGGGGGAAGAGGCTGTGGTGGGTCTGATGGCATTGCCCTGGTGGAGAAAGGGTGGCCCCTGGGGCTGTATTGAGGCCCCTTTCCAGAGACGTGGAGACGGGCCTTTACACCCAGGGGAGGGCCACCGTGGGAAAGAGAAGCGGGTAAGGGAGTGGGGGGAGGGGGGCTGGAGGCAGGAGGAGCCCCTCCCCACCAGCTGCTCCTGGTGTCTGCAGGGGGCCTCTCCCCCAAGGAAGCTTGTGAACAAGACTGCCAGGCCCACTCGGTCCCCTCCGAGGAAGCTCGCAGCATGGGGCCCTAGTCAAGGAAAAATGTGGTTCTTAGTTTCAAAAGGAGGGCTGTCCTGGCCAGGATCTTTGCAGATTGTGAAAGGCACAGACGGAAGAGGGGTCACCAGGAGCCAGTATGGGCTCACCATGACTAGTGTGTCAGGAGAGTGGAAAGCAAGAACATTGAGAAATAGATAAGAAACACCCACGGAATAAAATTCCAAAGTACTAAAGGTTATACAGGGAAAAGTCTCCCTCTCACCCCTGGCCCCTAGCCTCTCAGTTTCTCTCCTCAAAGGCAACCAGTGTCACCCACCATTGCTTATTCACGTAATCTATCTGTCTGTCTCCCTCCCTCCCTCCCCTTTAAAAAAAGGCAATTTGTAGCATATTTTACTTGCTTTTTT
>NW_005320386.1:0-1190 GCF_000412655.1 Myotis brandtii
AAAAATCAATGGAAAAGATATCCTTGGGTGAGGATTACAAAACAAAACAAAATTTTAATTCCCCACCTAGGTTAGTTATAGATATCAATGCCACTGACTTTGTCGAATTAACAAATGAACCTTGCAGAGACCTCCTAGAGTGGTTATTCTCTATGGCAGCTTAACAAAATGCTATTCAACAGGGAGGTAGCTTTGCTGGTGCCTTTGTTTACTGGGATTCTCCAAGATCACAAATATTTTGAGTGGCTTATGTTACATATCCTTACGAATCAATATTTGGTAAAATCTCACATCATAAAGGACATTTAATTGTGCCCCAGAAACGATATTTCATTCAACATTCATTGACTACCTATCATATGCATTCAACTGACAGGTAGTAAAAATATAGAGGACAGATATGATTCTTACTCTCAGAGAGCTCATAGGCAGTGGCAGAAAGAGACATATAAGCCATAAAACTTCAATTCTATGACAGAGCAGGCATTGCATGCCTTAAAGAATGAGCCAGTTTTTTCAGGAAGACAAAGCAAGCCAGGGGAAGGCACACAGCGTCAGAGAGGTAATGCCTGTTGGCTCAGCATTGTACTCTATTTTTCCCTCTGCGTGGGTCCATCAACACTGCCGACTGATAGTGGAGGCAGGAAGACTTATTGAAGCAACAGGATACTGCCTCAGAGAGGCACGTGCGTTGTGTTATTTTCCTGTCCAATGTCACTTCCATCCTCTCACCATGATGAGGAGAGGAGAGCTTGGACTAAAGCTGAACTAATCAACTATGTAACAGGAAATGAATCTTGGTTGAGCAATGGCCTATTGAAGGTAGGAAGAGCCTCCAGAGTTCAGCTACTTATGTCAGTCAAAACTCTGTGTTCTTTCTTTATAGTAACACAGACTGTTGGTGGCACCTTGATAAGCTACCAAAATGGAGGAGGAAATGATCCAAGGCCAACCAATTTGTCCCTCCTAGTCTTTACTTTATTACACACACATATGTATTTTAACCCCACAATGTCATTGTTAAAAGTCGGTAATCTATTGTCTGAGCAAATAACCAGGTACACATGGTTGGCTTTGTGTGAAATCACAAACTTTCAGCATCCTCTCTCTTGTTTATTGTTCATCTTACTTCTAAAGTCAAAAGAATGTAAATCAATCCACAATTCTGCCAACTTCTGCCTCCATATTAC
>NW_005320387.1:0-1190 GCF_000412655.1 Myotis brandtii
AAGATAGACCACTGTAGGCGTTATTCCTGTAGGCATTAGTATTAGAAACTGTGACCAGATTCTCTTTAATGTGGTGTAGCAATGGGCATGGCTCCATTTTTCTACTGGCTCTGTTGCCAAAGGTTCTATTCCCTGGCAAAAACACTTAAGGGAGAAAAGTGAGCTTAATTCCTCTACCCTTAATTATGTTGGGCAATTCTGCTCAACGTTTAAAAATTTTTCAGACTCAAATACTGCTGCCAAAGTCTTTTTTGTTAAACATTTATTCTTAAGAAATACATGCAATAAAATTCTAATGTAACAGGTTTAGCCAACATCTCCAGTGCCTATCACATCTCCTGACATAAGGGTTTCCCATCAGATTTACTAGAGTAAGAGCGATTACCTGAGAAAAGTTCTTGTCTAGGTATAGACATAGCTGACTACTGATAATATCATGCAAAAACTTGAGAAAACATAATATGCATGGCTGAGACTCTGACATCAACAGTTACTCAGAATATTAAAATTACCTCTAGCTTCACAATTATTGCTATTAGGCTGTTGATTATATTCTGATATATCCATCTGGCAATTGCTTACCTTCAGTGCTCTGTGTGATGGATCTGCCACTATCCAAGACAATAAAAGTAAATTTCTGCAAAACTGCATTGCACCTTTCATTATCTCTTTTGGAATGCATTTTAAAGTGATGATCCTATTGCCCTACACAACTAAGAATATCTTTACTATAGGCAACAGTAAATAGAATTTTCCAATTTTTCATAATTATTAGCCAACTTTTAATTGGTATCATCAATATGCCAATTTTGCCCAGCAGGATTACTATAAATAACAGAATCTCAACCCAGCTATTTATATGTAATATGAAAACTTCAGGTATAAAATGTTAAAGGTATGCTGCAAAAAATTTAGAACAGAATATTTGCTTATTTTACTAATTTTATTGTATCTGTAACCATGGCCATTTAATACCTCCATATTATATAATTAAAACAATGAATGCTCAATGTCTTAGTAAAACATTTTAGATCTAAGCTTTAAATTTATGTTAAAATTTATTAGATTATAAAAGTTATCAAGGATCATATAACCATTTGTAAATTTTATTTGATGCATGGTAGAATTAACTGCACTTAATTGTAATATATATAATTTATTGGGGTGACATTGGTAAATAAAATTATATA
>NW_005320388.1:0-1190 GCF_000412655.1 Myotis brandtii
ATGGAAAGCTCTGTTTGGGAATGGACTGAAGATGAATTCTTCATATACAAAAGTAATTAGCACCAGGCTGAGTACACTCTCTACAAATAATTGTGAACTATTTATTTTTCCCCAAGTGGATGGAGTTGTGTGCTATTGTCATTTGATTTTGCTTTTTTTCCTGCCTTATACAAGACATCAGAACAAATAAAGAAAAACTACTGACACTCCATTACTTAGAGAACAAAATTAAGTATGTGGGAAAGCTCATCTTATCAATTCTAACAAAAAGGTCAAGCAAAAGCTATTATTCTACCATAAAACTAGTTTATAAAAATATTTGGGTTATAAACAATACTTTATATTATTAAAAATGTTTTCAAGAATAAGAAATCTACCAAAAATATCTGAGTGGCCTCAAGAGATTGTTAGTAAGAGACTAAATAGAACATTGTTCATCTATTTAATTTTAACGGACTCTCAGTCATCTTTTGTCACTGAATCTAAATTATTTAAGGGTCACTGGAGTTTTATGCTAATAGAAAATATGGCACATATGGTAAACAGAAATAGAAGAGCTTTATGTTTGCCAAATGTTACAAAGTGCAGAAATGCAGTCTCATCCCTGAAATTCTTCCTTAATATTCACATCATATCAGTAGGAACCACACTGGCTATTCTGAACAATTTAAAAATGTTGCAATCATTGTCCTTTTGATGATACTGACCAAGGGTTTGCCTCCAGCTGTTTCTTCTTATTTTGGTGACTGTTATGTTGAAAACACTCAAGCTTAAACTGAATGAATGAAGCCAAGATGCTAAATCATGACCAAGATCCTTGAGGATATGGGTTGTCAATAAACAACTTCCTCCTTCCCCCATCATGTTTATCTTTCTAAATTCTAGCTGCCCTGCAAATCTGCTCCTGAGTTATCTTCTATGCTCCTGCTTGCTTTTGTGATCTTCTGAGACATGCAGAAGCAACAATGTGAACTATTATTCTGAGTTGATTTCTGATTAATCACAAATATATGATTAAATGGAAGTGGGAACACATAGGTTAAATATTTCTTCAAAGAGCACAGTTCAAATTCCACTTTTTAAGTGAAATATTTCCAGCATCATGGCCTGCAATGTCCTCTCTATGGATCTGAATCACCACATCACCTGCAAAATTTTCAGGCAACAATTTTGTATTTAAAATGTTTTTT
>NW_005320389.1:0-1190 GCF_000412655.1 Myotis brandtii
TGGTGGTGGTGGTGGCTGGACCCATAGAAACTTTCCGAGGAGGTGAACGAAAAGTGGTCGAAATCGCTCTCACTGCAGAAGGACGAGCCCTCGACGTGCATGCAGTCGCTGTGTTCGGACACCACCCCGTCTTGGTCGCTGTCCGAAAGCTCCAGATGGGTTCTCGGCGGCTCCTCGCTGGTGACTTCAATGTGGATGGGCACCAGGGTTTTGGACGTGCAGCTTCGTGGTCCCGGGCAAGGGTGCCTGCCCGGATTGTCTTCCTCCAGCAAGGACTCGATGGAGAACCGCCGGGTGGGGCCCAGCCCGTGGTGCTGGGGCTCGAGGACCGCCGGGGACAGCATCTCCTCCCCCAGGTTGGGCATGGATTTTGACTTCTGAATCAACTTTTCAAACTCCGAGATGCGGGTGGGGACCATGTCCCTGGGCACCTCGTCGGCGGAGGACTGGCTCCATCCGTGGAGCAGGCCCGGGGCGTGCGGCTCCTGTTCGTACTGCAGGACCCTCGACCTCACGGAGCACATCACCTCGGAGTTCAGCAGGTCCTTGCGGTTGATGCGGTGCATTTTCTTGTACATTTTCAGGAAGCCCGGGGCATTGTGGGCTGAGCCGTGGCGCAGCCGGGACCTGCCGGTGGCCCTGGTCTCCTGCAGGAAGGGGGGTGCCCACGGCACCGGGCAGCCCTCCTGGGCGTCCTCTTCGCAGAGCAGAGAGCCCATGCTCTCCGACTTGGCTTTGGGGTCGGGGAAGCCGCCGCAGTCGTCATTCAGGAGGTCGTCGCAGCTGCGGGACTTGATTTTGGGGGACACGGCCTCCTCGGTGCTGCTCCAGACCTCGGCGTTCTGCCGGGCCATCTGCCAGCCGTTTTTGAAGGCGAGGGCCCGCTGCGAGTCGCGCGGGACGTCCAGGTGCTGTCTGTAAGGGGGACAGTCATCTACCTCCTGGCAGGGGCGGCCGCGGGGCCCTGAGCAACTGCAAAGGGGTGCACACATTTTGCTATCATCCCCACCTTTTAATCCGGAGCAGCGTGGTGGGAGAGAGACGTGTGAAGAGGTTAAAAGTTTCACAGAGAGGAGAGCATGTCAGTTAGCATCAGACAGACAGGCAGCAAGAGAGGCAGCAGGTTTAATATAGACACATTGTTACCCTTGAAGCTTCACTTCCAGAGAAAACAGTCTAATTCTAAGGCA
>NW_005320390.1:0-1190 GCF_000412655.1 Myotis brandtii
TTTTAGCCACCTAGTTGATAGTACTTTGTGACAGCAGCTCTGGGAAACTAATACATGTGTCCTTTAAGGCCCAGTTCATATGACACCTACTTCATTAAAACTTCCCTGATTTCAGTTTGTCTAAAGTAAACCCTTGCACTTTCCTACAGCCTCATAATACTATTTTAAGAGCATGTCTTTTTGTCTACATTTTCTGTATTAAATTGTGAGCTCCCTGAGATAACCCTTTATCCAGTTAATCTTTTTGTTCCCCCATATGTCTTGGGTTTCTAACTCATAGGTCTTGGGTTTCTAACTTCAGTTGTATGTTGTTGTTGTTTTTTAAAGAGAGTTTTTAATAATATGAAAGTGACCTAGTTGAACAGTCTTCCACTGCAAGTCACGTGGCATATGACAGAACTAAACTTTGTTAAAGTACCTCCTTCTATAACATGCTGCACATCTCATTTGCTCTCTCAGAGAACCCATATCATAAATCCACCATTCAAATAATACCTACCGGTTCAGATCCTGTCAATAATAGCACTAGGCCTCATGGGCTCGTGAATATGAACATTGAACGAGAGTACTCTAGAATGACTACTTTTCAAAGTGGAGGATAAAGCAGGTTTGGTTTTCTGCATGGTTAACATATGCAAAACTCTTGCAGCATTCAATAAATTGCTATTGCTAATTGCCAATTCCTTATTCCTAGGAACTGGGGGAAAACTATGAGCTAAGTGTAGCTTGAAAATGGTTATTATCTAAATTTTTCTTATTTCTGCTGACTCTTCTATTAATCCAATAGGGTTCCCACCTATATTTCAGATTCTGATATATGGGTTCTTATTTCCATTAGAGATTTTCTTAGTCTCCCTAGCATAATAGCAAATATTTATATAAAACTTACCTTGTACCAGACACTGGTCTAATATATATTCCTATTGTTATACATTCATTTAAGTCTCATGAGATGTGTACCATTATAACTGCATTATACAAAAAAAAAAAAAAAAGGTACAGATTGGTTAAGAACTTGCCCAAAGTCACACAGCTAGTATGTGGAAGAAACTGAGTAGTCAAACTCCATGTGATTAACTACTATGCTATATTGCTTTTCTAAGTACCAGGTACTTGATCACAGAATTATTAAGGCTTTCTCTTACCAGAATGCTTAAAAAACATCTATTTCTACTTTCTATTTTTTTTTT
>NW_005320391.1:0-1190 GCF_000412655.1 Myotis brandtii
CTCCCTTCCTCTCTCTCTAAAAAGAAAATCAATAAAAGCATAGACATTTACATAAAAGAGGCAGCCTTTAACAACTACACTCCGCCTCACCTGACTCCCACCCCCCTCGGCATTCTTTCAAGATTCAGAGACGCCCATAGGCAGCTCTCACAGGAAGGAAACGCCCCAGATACAGTGGGAAGGATGTCGGGCCATCAGTCGACGGCACCAGCCCGAGAAGAACGAGGAGATGAAAAGCCACGTCCTCTTGCTGCGAGAGCACCTTCGGGGGTTCAAAGGGAGAGAGGAAGCCGCACAGCCGCCGAGCGAGCTGCCCCGGAGAAGCGCGTACTTCACAGAAGAGAGGAAGCGGCTGTCGGGGCTTCGTGCCGCGGACCCCAGAAAAGATCCCGGAAGGCTGAGCGTCACAACAACAGGATGCCCTGCAGGAGGAGCTGCGGTCTCCGCCCGAGCCCATCCTAACAGCGTGGCCTCCTAACAGCGTGGCCTCCGAGTCAGCACGTGGGTCCAGGCAGCACGGAACAGAACGGACGAGGCCGTGCAGGCACGGACAGAGGCAAGCACAGCCCGGGGGCACACGCAGAGAAGAGAGAGGGTGACGTCCTAACAGACATGCAGACAGGCGACCCGACAGGACAGCTGGTGGCCCCCAGAGAGACCGCGGGAGAGGGGACAGAGATGCCCTCCAAGAAGAGAACTTCCGGAAATGAAGGGGACACGGGAGTCCCCAGGGTCACACGCTGGGAAACTCGAACCCGAGCGAGAAGCTCAGGTCATGTCCCAGGGGGACACGGAACACCAAGGTTGAGGAAAGAGCTCTCGCGGGATTTCGGGAGAAGACGAGGTCCCGCCATCATCATCTTGGCTCTGAGAGGCTCTTGGGGACACAAAGGGTCCCGACGCCACCCACGCGGCCCAGGGCTCTGCAGGTAGGAAGGCAGCGGGCGGCCGCCGCCAACACCGACGGCGGTGGACACACAACGCCTCGCGGCTTTTCCTGCAAAGAGTTGCGTGACTGTCCAAGCCATGAAGCGATGACTGAACCGACAGAAACACGGCCCCCTGAAGCTCACACAACAGCGAATGTAACTTCGAAAAAACTAAAAAAACAGCAGCAGGACAACCAGGCCTGCGCCTTCACTCTCTGTAAATACGGAGTGAATAATAAACGGCTAAACTGAGGATTCTGG
>NW_005320392.1:0-1190 GCF_000412655.1 Myotis brandtii
AGCTCAGAGCCAGGTGACCCTGGATGAAGAATGCGACCTGGGAGCCCTGTGGGCGGTGCCCGGGTCTCTGTCCCCTGTCCGACTGCTGCTCTGCTCTCGGTCAGGGCTCAGAGTTTGTTGTCATTGGCCTTTTCCCAGGTTGGCTGGGGGAGAAGAGAGACACTCGCCTCGTTTTCTGGTATATAATGAATATGCTTGAGTAATCTGACTGCATGTTGGATTTTTGATGTCATAGAATGAGGTTACAAATCAAATTGGAAACAATGAATATGTGATTCTTACAAATCTGCCACCACAGTCTGAAGCATCAGTCAAGGGCAGGACAAAAATAGGAGCAGGTTGCCAGGTCGCATGTAGGCGCCCCCAAGAGGCACTGCGACCCTCCCAGACCACTGCGGTGAAGGAGGCATGGCAGCGGAGCCAGCCATAATCCTCTTGCTGGTAGAGGTTCTTGCCTTCAATTGTGAAAATTCAGTTTGTAAAAAAACACAGCATCTGCGAAGCGTGATAAAGCAAAACACAATAAGACAAGGTATGCCTGCAATAGAAAAGCAGGTAGTCCTTGTGGCTGCCTTCTGCCGGCCCTGCATGCACCTGGATGGGGACAGATACCTGAGCGGGTCCATGTGCAAATCCACAGGTTGGTTCATTTGACAGTCTTGCCCATTTAGAGCCATCCACAGCAGTTAGCGTAGAGGTCTAGACTGGCACTTAAACATTTGGGGGAAGAATAAATAAAATAGGCTATGGCCACTGCTTAGATGGCCCAACAGAGATTTCCCCCCACCAGACTCCACATGTAACAAGACAGGAGTAACACAAACATGGATGTAAAGGTTTGCAGAGGCTTGGCTAAAAGCTCGGGTAATGACACTTTATTTCCATTTGTCTAAGTTGGGAAAAGAATGAAAAACCTGCCCAACCCACCAACCCAAGGATGCCCCTCCCCAGGTTACATTCGTCAGCCTGCCTCCGAGCACTGTGCTCTTGACCCTGCCATTTTCTCCTCAGTCACTCAGTCTCATCCTTGACCCTTGCTTCGAATATATCTATCCCACGACATTAGCTGGATTGTTCCAGCACCAAACACCTCTGCCACTTGCCGCATCTCTGGGATGCCCTGAGGTTACCTAGGAACCCACCTGAGGCCCAGGGATGTGGTCCTGGGAACACCTTGCCTGTCGGGAGTG
>NW_005320393.1:0-1190 GCF_000412655.1 Myotis brandtii
GGAATACATCTCTAGCAGTGATCGTTTGGATGTGAAGATGAGGCCTAGATGATTTTTCAGAGTGAACCAGCAGGCGGTGGTTGCACACGGGGCCGTGTGTGAGGGACCCCCTTTGCTGCACCCTTTAAAAGGGAGACCCCGCACGTGGGCACACCGCTGGCCGAGTGGAATACAGGCCAGAATTCGGGTCCTTGCCCCCTCAGCCAGGGCACAACTGCACAACCTTGTGCAGAGGCCCTGGCTGCTCACGCTTGTTCTTGTAAGGCCTGCTTATAAGCTGACTCCGCAGGACAGGCCCACCACATGCAGCCTTTTTAGTGAGAAGATCCTCGGTGATGGAATTTCCCACTTAAGGATTTGAACAAATGTTTCCCCCCAGTTCTGGAAGCACTTTGGATTCATCCTACAAGGGTCTTGTGGGTCTCCTTCCCCCCAAAAAGCAATGCCATGTTCATGGTGCATCTGGCAAAATATGGGCCAAGGTCGGTCAGAGGTCTTGCCTGTACGACCGGAATTCTCAACGGACACGTGACCTCCAAGGGTACTGCCTTGGCGTGGCTTCCCCTAAAAGCAGATATTTAGATAAGAATTTGGATATAAATGGTGTGTTTTGGAGGTGGTCCCAGGAAGCACAGTTAGGGCTTGAGGAATTGAGACAAGGAAAGGGGAAATGTCTAAACGGAATTCATCCACGGGCAGGCTACTCCTGTGGGCAGCTGTGGCCCAATCCCACTGGGGACCCCCTGAAAGACTGAAAACCACACCTTCGAATTGTCCCACTGAAGGCAGGACACTGAAGTATTTGTTCACAAACTATCACCCTGATTGATTAGGGATTGTTCCTGGGAGTGTGGCTGATGTGGTACTGGGGCCAGAGAAGGCTCAGAGCCAGAAGGAGCAGGGGCTTGGATCACGAAGTGGTTAGCGAGCCCAGGAACTTCCACCAAAGCTGCAGGTGTCCTCCCGGGTGGGCAGAGCATCGAGGGGCACTGACAGCACCTCCCCTAGGAGCCCTTACTCACAGCAGATCCTGAGATGCCCGCTGGCCATTTCTGCCCACCTTTGGTATGTTGAGGCAGAGAAAGTTTGAGAGTCATTTGTACACTGAGAGGCCCCTTAGACCTCACTCATGTCTTTCTCTCCCTTCATTCTCTACACCAAACATGTCAAACTCAAAGGCTAACACGGGC
>NW_005320394.1:0-1190 GCF_000412655.1 Myotis brandtii
TTCCATTCTTTCTACCCCTGAAGACACTGTCACATGCATTTCCTCCTCTCCACATCTGTGCTCATGTCTCAGTAAAGGTCCTATGTATTATCCACATGTGCTGGTATAAGAGTCTTTTAACTAGCCTTCTTGCATCATCTGTATACGTCACTTCTCAATTTGTCCCCTATTTGGCTGTTAGGCTTTTTTACTTATACCGTGCAAATTTGGTTGTGTAATGTGCTGTCTTAAAAACCTTTCCCATAAGTAATATTTCCTCATTACTTTCAGACTGTGACCCAAAGTCAGTGGTGGAGATGAGAGTCTTTCTGATCGGCCTATCACTCAGCCCATCTTTAAACAGCAATAATAATAGTTGTCATTGTATGTGCCTGGCACTGTCCGGATGCTTTCATAAGCTATCTTATTTACCCTTGATATCAACTCTAGAAAGTGGGTTTTAAGCCCCCCCCCCAGTTTTACAAGTATGTTTCTAGAGATACTAACGTATCTAAAATCACAGGATTAGAGCCAGGGCCTGACTAACTCAAAAGGTTCTGACTAACTCTAAAGTCCTTATTCATAGAAACCACTATTCTACTATCTCCTCCAAATTCCCTCCCCACTTTCCTCTCCCACTCCCTCTCCACCCTCTTTCCTGTGGACTATCAGCTCTAGCAGTTTTTAATCCTGGAAGCACACATTAGAATCCATAATCACCTGGGAAGGCTTTAAAAATTCCAGTAGCCTGGCTTCACTCACCCCTTGAGATTTCTATTTAGTTAGTGTGACATGAGGTCTGGGCATCAGTATTTTATAAAAGCAGCCCAGGTTTTTCTAAGATGCAGCCAAGTTTGAGACCTACTGCCTAGCAAAACTAAATTATACATAGCTGCCTCAAACATCATGTAACTTCTGATGTTACAGGACATTCATTATCCCTGATCCCAGTGAATTTGTAATTTTTCCACATGTAATTGTCTCTACTGGATGTTTGAGCTTTCTGTAGGTAGTAGTTATAGCTCACTTAAATTTATGAGTGACGTGACTGGCCGGCAGTAGGCTCGCAATAATAACTTGTATGACTTGTCGATTGCTATTACAAATACTTTATAGGAGTTAATAATATTAGTACTAAAATGTAATATTTTAAAGTTCCTTAAATTTTTCAGAGCCTAAGAAAGAATAAAAACCCTGAGGGTAAAAAAAAA
>NW_005320395.1:0-1190 GCF_000412655.1 Myotis brandtii
TGTGACCTCCTGGTTCATAAATCGATGCTCAACCATTGAGCCATGCCGACCAGCCCACATGACTCTTTAGGAGAGACCTCCTGCCCTCAGAGTCTGCAGCAGCCTCGGTCTGTGCACATCCACACATGGAATAACCAAGAATATTGCTTCATGCCTCAGTCCTCGCTCCTGTCCCTCAGTCTGCCTGCCTCTGTGTCTAGCAAACTTTTTCTTCTGACCTGCTTCTCAAGCTTTGCTAATTTCTCTCCGCTCATCTCACTAAAGCCAGCTCATCTCCACATTTCGTTAGCTCAAACCCGACCACAAGCATAGGCAAGGCACTGCCTATTGGCCTGAACAGCACACAACTATAGCTTGATACTTGCAAGGAAGTTCAGAAACAGGAAAACAATAAATCAAAATTAAAATAAAAGCCAAGGCTTCTTTTGCTTGTGAGAGACATGGCTTCTCTCCATAATCAGCTTAGACAGCTAAGAGCCATCAGTAGAACCCAAGTGAGCTGGTAGCCCTGGTGGTTTAAAAAAGAAAATTGTTGGGGTAGGTGGAGATAAGATGGTCTCACGCCCCAGCGTTAGGTAGGAACCTCTGGAAAGGACACGTAACAGTGAGACTTCGAGATAGGGGAATGGGTGAGGGCAGTTTCCCTGAAAGGTCCGGGCAGACTCAATCCTGCCAACAGGGCACAGACTCCTTCCTAAGTCACAGGAGCCTCCCACTGAGAGAGAGTCTGTCCTTTCAGATGGTCCATTACTGGAGGATTACGATTTTAAAAATTAACTAGACCCCTTAGGAGAGGAACCAGATTAAAGACAATATGCTGCTTTGTTTTCCTGGTTCTCTTCCTCTACAAACAAGGCTCAAAAAATGCTTTGCAGGACTAAGTCATGAATCATGCAAGAGAGTCCAGATGAGGAAGAGGCAGCGTAAGAAGCTCCCTTAAACCACAGGAAAGGTACTCACTGGCAGGAGCTGAAGGATATTGGCCCTTCAGCCAGAGCCATGGAAATGTACAGAAAGATGAGGGGAAGAAACCCAAGGGCTGAGAAAACTGGGGAGAGGGAAGATCTGGTTATAAGGGGCGAGGGGCCAGGAATCTCATCCTGTGAACCTCATCCTGTGAACTGGGAAGCAGCTTGCTAGCAGGTTTGGCACATGCTGGATTGGAGGGCCTAGAAGGTCACATGGAGGCT
>NW_005320396.1:0-1190 GCF_000412655.1 Myotis brandtii
GAGCGTGGTGGCCCATTGTTCACTCAGGGAAACGGTCAGGATTTGCCTCCGTGGTCACGCAGCAGCACCTCCCACCTCCAAAAAGTGGTGTCTATCCATACCCACCCACCTGGGTGTGCTTTAACGTGGTGTGCACCCTGGGAAATTAGACAGGTGTGTCTGATGGGAATCCAGAGGATAGATCTCAAGTTCCCTAGCTGTGGGCAGGCAACTTAAACCAGAGAACTCCTCTTCACTCTTCAAGACCCAGTGCCAAATGCCACTGCTCTGAAAGATGTTCCCTCTTGTCACCCAGAAAGATGAACCATCCCCACCCCACTTAAGCTCACTCTGCCCACCTGGACTCCATCACACGCTGCCATCACGTTGCTTGAGTAACTGTTCATAGAGACACTTGGTTATATCACTGTCCACTGCTCCAGAACTTTCTATAGCTCCCTGCCACCTACCAATCCCCAAGCTTGTGTTCTCTGGGCCTCCCCACCTTAAATGACCCAGGTCCTTGTGGTCCTGGCACACAGCAGGCGTTCAATAAATGCGGGATGAATCAGGGCCAGCAGCACTCCACGTGGCTCTCATCCAGGATGGGTGTGGGTGGAGGACTGAGAAAATGGGGGTGTCTTCCAGACCCTTCTGGATGCAGAACAGCCTCCCAGCATAGAACATTCCAGCTCTAGTGAATAAATCTACCCTTGGCTCATTTTCTCACACGAAAACACTTTCTTTTGGAGCCGGTGTTAGAGGGCAAGGAAAAAAACGCCCTTAGATAAGTAAAACTGCAAGTGCCAGCCAGCAATAAGGATTGAAATTTGAGATGACTGTAATGAAAACTGAATTCCAGGTGACCAGGTTACCCCATCCAGTCACCTGGCCAGGTGTCCCAGGAGAGGGAGCATCCCCAAGGGTCCTGGATTCTGGTTCCCTCCCTGCCTGAGGCCACTGTCATGCCAGGGAACACCCGCCTGCCATGACCTAGGTGAGGCTCTGTTAGTGCCCTTAGGTTCCACTGGGCCTCGCCCCACCCTGGGGAACGGTCCCTCCGACTGCATGAGCCTCAGAAATAAGGACCCATCCTGGGTAGCAGACACTTTCTTACCTTCATCAGAGATTCAGGCAGTCAACAAACAGCCTTTTGTGACTCGTTTGTCACTGAGCATGTCCTCAAGGTTCATCCATGTTGTAGCAGGTGT
>NW_005320397.1:0-1190 GCF_000412655.1 Myotis brandtii
AAAAAAAAAATTGTATTGGTCTGAGCTCTAAACAATGCCTGTGGTTGCTGTTGTGTTTTAATAATAAATGTGTAATCTTTAAATGAGTGCATTTTTGTTACTTATCCTTTAATAAGCACTGTGTCTACAAAGAAGTTAATTAGGGGGATTCTCAGTTATTCTATTAGCTTCTAGCACACAGGGACTCATCTACATGCATTTGTTCCCAGAGGACAATGCTAAGGGTCCAGAATTGGTGGAGTTCACTGTAGGGCAGACCCTGTCACCATCCCCATAGTAGCACGTATTCCTTCCTGAATTTAAACAGTTGGTACAAAATAAATGACGCCAGCACTGCGATTGTACACACAAAGACCCAAAAAGTGAATTACTTCAATTATGTCATTCTGCGGGACTATTTGGAGTTTTCATGTGTACTTAAAATTTAAAACACTGAAGCAGAAAGTGAACTGCAAGGCATAATATTTTTGTTTCCTAACGGCAGTTATCAACTCATCCATGCAATATTTGATTGAACCTGAAAAAGAATGCTTTTATCCTTGAAATTTAAAAGTTGTTGTTTGTCTTCAAACTAAAGAAAAATAGTTGTTATCGAATGTTGTGTGGGGTTATTATTGAAAATAATTGTTTTTTGAGAGGGGACATTGAAACAAATGATCTACTCCTGAGTCAAATACTTGAGGTATACAGCCACTGTATACAGCCTTAGGTTTAGTAACTTTACAATCACAGAAAAGCCATCCAAGGGGTGGGAAACCCAACAGCAGAGTTCACGGCTGCCTTCTGGCAGAGAAACACGGGTTTCTCTGAGTGATGCTAACTGAGTTAACATCCGTGGCATTGGCCTCATTATCTCCTGGCTTCCTAGCTAGCTTAAAACCCGTTCTCCCCTCCTCCTGGCACAGCTTCCCATTTGAAAGACATGCCTCAGTTACCTTCACAGGCCACAGAGACAACTTCTTTGAAAAGCAGCTTGGTGAGCTGTTGGGAGGTACCTTGTCAGGGTAAATACTGCTCATTGAGTTGTTGTGTGATAATGGGGTGTTTGCAAAATTGCCAGCAGGATGCTTCACACTCGGGTGATACATTCCTTGTCAGGTGGAAGACAATCAAAAGCAGCAAGACTATAACCCCCAACCAGGGATCCTACTTCTTACATCTACAAGAGGATGACAGGGAGGTGCCTGCGG
>NW_005320398.1:0-1190 GCF_000412655.1 Myotis brandtii
ACACACACACACACACACACACATACACATTCTTCTATCATACTGCCAGACCATCATAGACACTAACCTTCATACTACCCAAAACACAAAGACCGAGAAAATATTGACAAAATGTCTTTAGCAAGAGCAACAAAAGAAATAGGAGCACAAACCTTTGTGATGAAAAGGTGCTTTGTTGAAGGAGCTCTTTGTAGCCGCACATTGAAGAGTTGTGAAAATGCTCAGTAATTGCAACTCTTTTTTTCTGCTGATGAAAATGATAAAGCATAAACTCACCTAGTTGACAAAGCCATTGATTGGCGTGGGGAACTTGCTTTGTGCCTCCTCCCACCCCCACCCATATATTTTTCCTCAAATATGCAGCAGCATTGCATGCAAAGATGGTCTATTTTTCTGTTTACTTGCACGGTGCTCTGCACTGGCTCATGGGACTGAGAAATGAACGTGCCTTCCCTTTGACACCATGGTACCTGCACAGGAGAGACTTGGGCTTTCACATGAGGTGTGACTTTGTGGTATAGACTTATTCTCATTCATTATATCTTTATTTTATCCCTTCCCCTTGTACCAGGTGAAATGAGTATGAGTATAGTTATTAAAATCTACTGGCCATTTTTTCCCTCAGTATTCTGACATGGTGGTATTATCCAGTGACAGATTCTGAATATTGGGAACATGGTGTTTTTAAAGGATTCAGAAAATACAGTTAGCATATACACAGGTAGAAACATTATGGAAAATGCCCAGTATGTTAATAATGATCCTTTCTATGAATATGAAGAGTTTTTAAATCAAAAGGTTTACTACCCACAAAACGGTCGCAGTTAAGAGTGTAACCTCAGACACTGCTTCTCTTTTCTCAGCTGTGAAATGGAAATCATAATAGTACTTAGAGAATTGTTGTGAAAGTTAAATGCGTTAGCCCATGAACTGTGTGTGCTGAGAGCAGTTCCTGGCACAAAATAAGTGCTCAACCTATGCTAGCTTTTGCCATGTCCCTTGTCCTTCATTGGGATGGGAAATAATGGGCCGAATTTCATTTTCTCATATATGAATTTCATGTACTCATATATGCTGGGTCCTCTGGTTAATTTTAAGTATATGAAGAATGTCTATGTTCTTATCACTGTCCAATTCACATTCAATCTAGAGAACCAAACATTAAAAACTTGCTAAGTGCTTTATTTTTA
>NW_005320399.1:0-1190 GCF_000412655.1 Myotis brandtii
GGGCATAGAAAATAGAAGAAAAAGCAAAAAACAATGCTGACGACACCTCCATGCTTCTTAACTCCAACACAGGGTTCAAAATGTGCATTTCAAGGACGGAGGCTGTGAAGGCAGGTTTGTTGGGTGGCCCGTGCGGACTTCCCTGTCGGGCAGCCAAGTGGGCGGGCACCCTGCTCTCTGCCAGGCAGGCTCCTCCTCGGGCTGAGTGCGGGGCTGAAAGGCAAGGGCACCACGCTCCCCACCACCCTGGGTGCAGGCTCCATAAAACGTTGCTTGGTTTGAAAATCAGTTTCAAAACATTATACTAGAAACAAAATGAAATGTAAATAATTTAATTTAAAATATCACCATCGCACGAGTCTAATATTAATAGGTAACATCTATTGAATTCTTACTCGGTGGCAGATGCTGTTCTAAGTGCTTCACGTGTATTTACTCACTTAATCCGATGAGGAGGCAGCGTTATTGTCCCATTTCACAGATGAGGAAACTCAAGGCCTGGGTGGTAAGCTGTCAAAGGTCATGCAGCCAGGGCAGGATTCTGTCTTAATGTCTTCTTGTTCCCAGTGCCTGGAACCCAGTAGGCACCCAGGGAACGTGTATACTCCTGGGATGTTGGCCGATCGACTGGTCGGTTAGTTGGGTGACTAGTTCTCTGGACTGGTGAAGCAGCACAATGGTTAGGGGCCCAGCACAGCCAGGTTCCAGTCTCAGCACAGTCACTTCTAGACTGTATGGCCTTGTGGAAATCACACCACCACCACCGCACCCCCATGCGCCTCAATTTTCCTCATTCGTAAGATGGACATGGGAGTCGCTCCACCTTGGGCTGCGGATTGAGGAGATAACATGCATGTAAAAACCTGGTGCGTGTAGGTGCTTAGCAACGGTTGCCGCGACGCTGAGTTCCAGCTGTCAGTGCAGCTTTGCCACCCAGTTGTAGGCATGGGACACCTGACGAGTCACCTGGACATCCGCTTGCAGGACTGCAGACGTGAGCTCACACTCCAGGCCGCAGCACAGACAGCCCTGTGGGCGGCGTGTCAGGCGCTGGAGACACCTCTGCGTAGGTCCCTCCAGATGCGAATGGAGTTGTTTCCACCCATCGGGGTAAGTGCATCCTCCTGCAGGTGCCCCGGCCCCACAGTCAGCTGTTCTCCAAGGGGCAGGACATGCACTTTGAGTAGAAA
>NW_005320400.1:0-1191 GCF_000412655.1 Myotis brandtii
TCTGTCCTGCCTGCCCCTTTTCCATAACTGGAAGAACATTAACACCAGAAAGAAAAATTCAAGTCCCTGAGCCCCCACCCTTAGCCCCCTCCTCCTTTTGTTAAAACTTTCTGTAGAAAGCAATGACTGAGAGGATCAAAGCATCCACTTCCTCCCCTTTGATGTGTGGTCAGAGACAGGCTCTGATGTCAGAGGCCTGTTGCATTTCATTAGACCTGATATTAAGCTTCCTAGAGGTCAGGGCTACCACGCTGCTTTAACCTGGCTTTACCCAGGTTCACTTTGCTGGAAACAGCAGATCGCAGGCTCCCTTCAGACCCATTAGGAGATTGTACAGGTAAAGAATTGGAGTGCAAATTTCTTTTCTTGCTCTCTACTGCTTTGTGTGATGGGGCCTCTATTCGAGCTTGCTTTTCTGCCCAAACAGCCCTGATTCTGGATATTGGAGCTTCAAGCAGGTATGAAAAAAGGCAAGGTTTGATATGAAACACGTCATTTTTAGGTGAGTGAGCCCTCTCTTTCTTTGAAACATCGCCTGCAACCTTGGCTGATTGCAAGCCCTGGGTTTTCCTCTGGCCAAGTTAAGGGAGCTCCAGGCAATGGCCCTAGATTTGCTAGTGGTATTGGAAGAACCACAGTGCAAATTCCAATTAGCCTCTCTCCAGAGAAAATATTGAACCATAAATCTTCTCCTGTTTATAAGACTAATGGTTTAAGCTGCACACGTGGCACTTACACCCCAACGGACTGTGTTTCTTAGCAGTCTCGATTTCAAGCTGCATTCAGAATTCGCCACAGAAAGCGCTGTCAGTGGAAAAACCGAGACTTCCAAGAGTCAGGCCTGCTCACTTCCCAGGCAAGATCCAGGGCTCAGAGAATCTTGGATTTATCATCCCCAACAGCCCCTTCCTTCCTACCTCCACCCCACTCCCACCCCTACCTCATGATCAACTCATCTTGTCTGCAAAATGGGGAAATGGTCCTTAACCACACTCAGTGGGTATCAGACCCCCCCCCCAAATACTTTCTTAGGACATTTTTCAAAAATGGGAGTTGTCCTTCAGAAGGGGGGGGGAAAGTGACAACTCTATTGGATTTCCTTGTAATTACTTTATACTTTCATAATTCTTTTTATTTTCCATACTTGAGAAGAGAATTCTCCTCTTTTCAGTGCTCAGGGCTTCTAAGTCT
>NW_005320401.1:0-1191 GCF_000412655.1 Myotis brandtii
TGGAAAGTGAAGAGACTGTAATGCAACCAAACTTAGAGTGGAAATCTCACTTGGGGAAATGAAAGGTATAAGATAGGAAGGAAAACACCACAGTAGATTTTAGAGGGTCTTACACTTTTCTGAATAAATTGAACTTTCTTGTCTGAGTGGCATAAGTTCATCAAGAGAAAACATTTAAGGTGATGGGTCTGTTTAAACATGGCAGATTGAACCACTTGGTCATCTCTTGTAACTACTAACACAGGAAGTAAAATTTAAGACAGGCACAGTGACAAAAAGAACAGATGCGAGATGTCAACAATTTTTGAAGATAGAGAGTAAAGGGCAACTGACCCAGTGGTGGGAAAGCTAAGGTTTAAATTTCTTGCATGAGGAATGCCAATTAATAAAGCAAAATGATTGCTTTGTAACCCTACAGGGCCCTAGAGAGGCCCGGGAATTAGAGGCACTAGGTATGTCTGAGAGCTGGAGTCTGGGTGGTGCTAAAAATAAGAGGACTGGTCAAAGGTCCTTGTAAGGAACACTTGGCAGTCCTCTCCCCAGCATCCTAGATCTCTCCCCACACACAGTGCTGACAGGGATTTGCCACACCCAGCCTTTGCCCCAGACAAAGAAGTCTTACTCCCCATAGAGACTGAGCGGGAGAAGCTGGGAATGGTCACATCTGGTGCATCTGAGAGTGGAGATGATATGTTGCGGCTAGAACAGGAGGGTTTAAATGATAGTCCACACATTGAGTTTCAGTCCTCCAGGCCACCTGACTGTGTGACTCTCAGAACTAGAGCCATCTGGCAGGAGCTCAGAGCGTCGGTGGGGAGTTCATTTTCTTTGTGGGAAACTATTAAGCTTGAAGAAAGACCTACGTATACAGATAATTGAGGGTGACCAGAGAAATGTTTCCCACCTATCACCTCAGCGAGGCCCACGATATGGCTACCAAAACAAATGACCACAAACTAGGTGGCTTACTTAAACTGTGAGAGAAATTAATTCTTCAACATTCTGGAGGCTAGAGGTCCAAACTCAAGCAGGGTCATACTTCCTCCAAGGGCTCTAAGGGAGCATTTATTTCCTTCCTCTTCTAGCCTCTGGTGGCTGCAGGCATTCCTTGGCTTGTGGCTGTGTCACTCGTCTCTGTATCTTTTGTCAGAGGCTTATCTCCATACCCACCTCC
The DNA here is from genome assembly GCF_000412655.1 of Myotis brandtii. Classification (NCBI taxonomy): domain Eukaryota; kingdom Metazoa; phylum Chordata; class Mammalia; order Chiroptera; family Vespertilionidae; genus Myotis; species Myotis brandtii. The sequence continues at coordinate 1,175 of NW_005320401.1, forward strand.
CATCTTCCTGCCATACA
>NW_005320402.1:0-1191 GCF_000412655.1 Myotis brandtii
ACATTAAGTAGCAAAACTCTTGCAAACTTTGAAGTTTATTTTGAGCACAGCTGCCTCTGGAACTGAATGCATAACATTTTGGTATTTTCTCTCCATTTCTAAGGATATTAATGTTTTTTAAAGTGGTATGGATCCCCAAGACCCTTCTCTGATCATTAAAAACCACTTAATTAAAAAATAATTTTTGTCAAGTAGAAAGTAATATCCAAGTGAATATTTAAAGTACTTAGTAATGAGTTGATATGAACATTCTGTCCTACTAGCATTGACTTGGAGTTTGCATTTTCAACTGGGCTTCCTTAGGATGACTGCAGTGTTACAGTTTTTGTAAAGAAATTGATATCCTCAGATAACACATCACAGAGGTCAGTTCAAAGGCTACCATTAAAAGGAGAAATTGAAATTCAAATTTATCTTACTTTTCCTTGTGTCTTTTTATTAGGTGACTGCATGCAATTGGAAAGGAAGATATTAATCAAAAAAATAATTACCATCATTTTTCAAAGATGTTGAGAAGAAGAAAAAAAGTTAAAGGTTGACAACCCAGCATTTTGGAAACTTTGCTAAGTCTTTGAAATGTGAAAGTGAACTGTAGGAAGCATGCAGGAAAAGAGCGGAATAAGCAGGTTTCGTTGTATTTAATTTGGCCTCTTAAATATAACATGATGGAACTTGTAACCCAGAAATATTTTCTTAGGTATATTCACCAGGGAAGGTAAGCATAATTACAGCTGCTCAGACTTCATGCAAACTAAATTGGCGTTATGGACAATTAATCTTTTGCAACATTAAGATACCTCTGTAATTTCTCACTTTTGTCAAAAGTAAAAGAAAAGCAACATAAATCAAACTTTAGTTAGAAGGTCAGAATTTTACTTAATTGACAATGTAAGACAAAGCGTCACTAAATTTTTATAACTTTGGGACAACCCATAATTCACAATAGTCTATATAGTCCTGAGCATGCATAATTATGTCCTAATTCTTACCTACCTAAGAGAGTAAAAATAAGTGGGAATTGGGCTTTTTTGTTTTGGTTTGTTTTTCTGTTTTATTTTGTTTTGATATCTTCCCCCAATAAGTTTGATTGAGATAAAGTGATGTTTTAACTTATTCTCTACCACCCATTCATGTAGAATGTGCAAAAAAAAAAGAAGAGAGAGAGAGAGAGAGAGAAGAGAGAAAGAAAGA
>NW_005320403.1:0-1191 GCF_000412655.1 Myotis brandtii
CCGGCCATCCCGCCCCAAAGCAGGTGCAATGTTTTTATCCTCAGTAGCCATATTTTACAAAGTAAAAAGAACCAGATGAAATTAACTTTAACATACTTTCTTTCATCCAGTATATCCAAAATATCGCCAGTTTAAATTGCAGCCGACATTTAAAAGTTATTCATGAAAGAGTTGACATCCTTTATCGTACTAAGCCTTCAAAGTGCGTGTGGATTTCCAAGCACACATCTGGATGGTCTCTAGCCACCTTCCCAGTGCTCGCCAGCTGCCAGCCACACGTGGACGGGGCAGGTCTGCAGCGCCTGAGCCGGAGAGAGAAACTGCTGGGGGTCCTTTCTGTCGGGGTAGCTGCTGACTCTGGGTGCGGGCAGAAATCGGGCATGTCTCCCTGGGAGCATCTGCCCACTCATGGGCAGAGCCAGGCTGCACGGAGGAGGGAGGACCAGCCTTAGAGGAGGCCCCGGGGCTGCCTGTAGCTTTGAGCAGGGATCTCAGACACACTTGGTCCAGGTGGGTGGGCCCCAGGTGAGCTATGACCCTCCCACCCGACTCCGGGTGCCCTCCGAGGTGGAAGGCAGTGAAGTGCCTGGTTATTCTCCCAGGCCTGGCTGCAGACAGACTGGGGCTTCCTTACCGAACCCCTCAGCATCGAATCTGTAAAGCGGGGGTAATAGCACCCCTCCTTTGTAGGGTTGTTGCTGCACTAAGGGGATCCACACTTAGGGCAGCCCCTGCTGGGACCACCCACCCCCTTGCTCATGGTTGAGGGTCCTGAGGTCCAGAAAGCGGGGGAGGGGATATGACATTGTCCAAGGTCACAGTGTAGGTTAGTTGGCTGGGCATTCTGGTTAATCTGGCACTCATTCATTCATTCATTCATTCGTTCATTCCATGGTTCACCGGTCCCATGTGGGCACCTCTGCTGGGTGAGCCCATGCTTGGGGAGCTCAGGACACAGCCAAAGGGAGAGGCAGGTGTGGAAGTAAATGACTTGCCCTGTGATGAAGCTTGTGTGGGAATGCAGGGGTGCCAGGAACACGGAGAAGGGAGGAGCCGGCTGGCAGAGAGGGCAGCAAGGAAGGCTCTTCAAAGAAGGATTCCCTGAGCTGGCTTTCTTAGGAGAAACGTAATGACAGTGACCACAGCAGTGATAGCAAGTGGCATGCTTTGAACACTTCCTGTGTGCCCAGC
>NW_005320404.1:0-1191 GCF_000412655.1 Myotis brandtii
AATGGGGGAATCACTGCAGATGACAAAGGAGGCTCACTGCACATTCCCCAAATGACTGAGCTCCAAAAGTAGTTGGAGCTCAGCAGCTGGTATATAATTGGCAGAGGAGCCCAAGAAGACAGCATGCGAAGAGGCTTTGGTTTCAAACTGCCTGGTGAAATGCAATTACTCGGAATGGAGTCTGGCCAGGGCAGTTGCTGTTAATATCACTACTCTTGCAGAAAGTTTCCAGGGAGCCTTGATGACTCTGAGTGGTCAGGACCTCTGCTTTACATCTCGGTGAAAAGCCTGCGAAACCACAGCCAGAAATTGACAGCAGCCAAGAGAATTCACTATTCTTGCTTCGATCTGCAAACTCAACATCTGAGCCCAAAGAGGAGGGGCGGGCAAGAGGGCCTTCAGGCTCCTGGGGGAGAGATGGAAACGAGAGTCCCAGTGCTTAGCCAATGGGACAGTTTATTATGCCATGTCTTCAGTGCCATTTAAACAGAAGTTTACATTTTCAGAAGGGGCAGCTTCCCCTTTGTGTTAGTATTTGGTTTCTATCCAGACACGAACATTAGGAGACATTTTTTTTATAGCCAGCCCTGCTTTGTAACTGACGGAATCCCTTACTCCTTGGCTTCTTTCCTTTCTTCTTTCTCCAAAGCAGATCGTCATGTTAGCAGAAAAACTTTCGATAGTGTTGTTGACCTACATTACAGAACAAGCCCAGCTGCTACAGAAGTAATCTAAAGAAAGATGAGGAAAGAAAAGGAAAAGGAGTTGGGTTCGCCTGAGTTAACCTCATTGTGCTGAATTTCCAAGAGAAGTAGGATGGTAAACATATGTGCTTTTCTCCCGTGCCTTTATTGATATTCCGTTCAGGACTATGGAAATTAAAATACAGTGTCTCAGCTCCACTTATAGCGTGATAGTAAGTGAGGGGGACAGGATGTTGAAAAGAGCCAAGCAATTATGTATTTGTCATGGGTAGTAGAGAAGATGGAGTTTTCTTCTTTCCTTAAAAGGCTTCCTCTCTCATCAAATGGGCTCTAGTCCCACAGGACTTTGTTCGCTGTATAATTTATAGTTTCTGTATTATTCTGAATACCCAAGTGTAGAGGTTGCTTCAAGAAGCACTATTTTCTTTAGCTTATTGTGAAACGTGAAATACATATCACTTTTTTCTGTGTGTGTGTGTGTGTGTGT
>NW_005320405.1:0-1191 GCF_000412655.1 Myotis brandtii
CTCCCTTCCTCTCTGAAATCAATTTTTTTAAAAAAGTAGTTCTTGCGTTGGAATTGTCTCTGCTTCTGGCACTTGTAGTCCTGGGCCTGCATCAGGTAGGAAAAAGAAAGTTGAGGCAATATAGGGAGGAAGACAAAATCCATAGTCGTTATACCAGCATCCCTCTATCCCCCTTCCCCAGATGCACCAGAAAAACAGAGGAATCTATCTAGTGGGGACCCGCTATTAAGCTCCTTCATGTTGAGTATGAGTACATACGCATGAAGGTGTGTGAGTCAGCTCTTCATGCCTTTATCCCCACCCTTTTAAGACGGGGTGTTTCAGTTGGCTGGTCCAGTTCTCTATTAAACCATGGCTCTGAGGATGATGAGCAACACGGCATGCCCATTTGATGTGATATCTCTTTGCCTGATGTTGAATGCTATGTGCTGTGAAGTGCAGTCTGTCTCTTGCTCTGAAGAAATGTAACTCACCAGCCTAAATTGGTAGAGTATCTTCTGTTTCAATCCTCTCACAGTATTTTGAGCATTTGCATCTACCACCGAGAATGCAAAGCTAAATCCAGAATGAGTGTCTATTCCTGTTAGGACTCATTTATAGCCCCCACCCCCCAGGGCTGCCGGCATCCATCCAATATAATACTCTTGCCAGTCATGGGGAGTGGTCCCCCCTCCCCCAGGAATCTTCCTCGGAGCCATCTGTAGTCTCTGTCTCTTGTTGGTAGACAAAACAGCTCCTGTTTTGGCATTTGTGCCTCAGAGGGTGTAAGAGGAATATGTCCATATTCAACTCATCTCTGCATTGCTGTAGCCCCCCATGTCTACTCATTTCATGGATCCAGGTGGCCACTTCAGAAGGTGCACTTGGTAGTTCCAGTCACCTCCAGAACCTGGAAGGGGCATCAACATGTCCAACTGTAATGTGCCAGAATGATTCCCATAGGGCTGTGCCTTATAAGGCATCCTTTTAAAGTCCAGTTTTCCATTGCCCGTGAGTCAGTAAAAACAAAACAAAACCCCAAACATATGTGCTTTTACCATTGCTGAGTTCTTCCATCACTGCTAGGAAAACAGCATGCACTTCAGCCCACTGAGCTGATGTGATTTTACTTTCCTTGATCACAATAGTGGCCTTCCAACCAGGGTGTTGTTCATTCAGCTTGGAACTGTCATTCATCAACCAAGCAGCTCT
>NW_005320406.1:0-1191 GCF_000412655.1 Myotis brandtii
AAAAAAAAACATGTTCTAACATTTTTCTACATTTTTTATGCCTCATTCTCAACCATGCCGTCCTCATGCTGAACAGATGACCTTCTTTCCTACTTTACTGAAAAAGCAGGGGCCATCTGGTGCAACCTCCATAGTCTTTCCTCCTCTCCATCTGTCACCGCGCTTCACTCTCTGAAACTTTCCCTGGTCTCTTCATCTTCCTTTCTCTTCCCTCCTGTTTCCATCTCTTTTCCAAAAGAAACCCTAGGTTTTTAAAAATAATAACTGCTGTGTATCAAGCACTGAGCTAGACTTGTTATGTACTACATGCAGAGGCTTCTCAGTGACATTTAAAAGTGGGTATCTCAGGCACCCCATCAGGAAACAGACTTAGGAGTTAACAACTCCACCAAACACCACCAAGTACCACGAGGCTCTTGATCTCCTACTGCTTGGTTTTTCCAGGATCTTCAAGAAACAACTCTTCTTTCTTTGGCACCTTCGGTCTTTTTCTCTAATTGTCTTTGCTTACATAAAAATATACAAATGCATTTACTTTTCTAAAAATAAATTGCTTTCATCTTGTTTGACAATGAACATGCCACCTAGGTATTATTCCTTTTGCCCACTAAATTGATTTAAAAAATACACTCACTGCTTCTGTTTACTAACATTTCTATCTGTTAATTCACGGAAAATTATCTCCCATGTTCAAATCCTGATGGTCAATTTAAATGGAATTCTCTGGATCTTCTTTAACCCTCTCTGCACTATTTAAAACTATATTCAATGGGCTCTGACTCCTTGGTATTCTCATGTTTCTTGGCTTCTATAAATATTCCAATTTCTCCTCCTTTTAATATGCCTTCTCTGACTCTACTGTTTTCTAACTCTGAAGAGTAACTATTTCCCAAAGTTCTATCCTTCTCTTCTTCTCTTTCTGTACAACCTTCCCATGAGATGATGGCCTTCATACTCTCATCTTCAGCAGCTATTTCTAGGCTAATAAGTGGCAAAACTATAACTCCTTCACCTTTTTCATATGAAACACAGCTTTACACTTGCAAATAATGTCAACCAAATATTTATATCTGATTATAACATTGGCATCTCAGTAAAATTTACAGTCTACTGTAAAATACAGTTTAGTAGACTTTCCCTAAACATTTGCTCTTCTTGTTGTCTTTCTTCTTTCTGTCCTCTTTTTCCCAC
>NW_005320407.1:0-1191 GCF_000412655.1 Myotis brandtii
CCAACACTCTATCCACTAAGCCAAACCAGCTAGGGCCATAATGTACGTTTTTCTAGTTGTCTTCGACCCCATACTCTCAGTTAAAAAACAAGAGGTTACCTTTGGAAGGGCTTATGGTCCGGATTATGGGAGTAGTCATGGGATCCCATGTAAACCCACAGTCACCTGAACATTTAGCAGGAATTCCATTAACATAGACTTCAACCTTCAAATAAATAAACACAGAGATAGAGAATAGAGGTAAAGAGGTTGCAGAAGAATATGCACAGAATTTAGAATGCACGATGAAACTTTGTTTCCTTGTTTCTTTATAAAAATTAGTTTATTCTACTTGGACTTTTTCTGCTTTGACACTTCATTCCTTCATTCATTTATTCAGCAAATGTAACTACTCTGTATCAGGCGCAGTTGTAAATGTTAGAATACAGAAATACAACATTGAACAAAACCTATGACATCCTTGCTGTACCAAATTTATAACCCCCTCAAGGTGAGAAAGATAGTTGCATAGGACCATAAAAATAATTATAAAAACTAAATGCATATTACGCTCTGGTTTTAAGTGCCATGAAGGAAAATAAAGATTACTCTAGGAAAAGTCACCTAAACTCCTTATATTCTAATTTTCTCATCATTAAAGTGGTAACATTAAAGATCACTACACAAAGTTTCTGCAAAGATTAAATGAAAGCATATATTTTCAATTCTAACAGGCAGCATAGAGCTTAGAAATCCATTCTTTTATTATAAGGAAGATAACTTTCCCAAAGGTCATAAAGTAATATTATTAAGTTGACCAACTGTTAACACTAATATTCACATGAAAATAAAGATGTCATCTCTCCTGTTTACCAGGCCTTTACTGTATTACAAACTAGCTATACATTTAAAATTATAAATGTACTGAACATCATGAGGAAAGTTTCAAAAATACCTGTGGCTGTTGGCTGGGTGTACGAAGTAGGTCTCCAAGTATGCGTTGTCTGAATAAGCCACCTTCCTTTACCTTCGTAACTGTCACATTAGCCATTTCTCCAATAATGTTGGAATCATTAACCTATTTTTAGACAAAATTATTTTACTAGAAAGCTCTAATGAACACACTAATTTTTCTTTTTAAGTTTTAGCATGGTTGAAAGTGAATAAAAGATCAAGGATGAAAAAAAACAAAACATTCAAAACTGTTTCAGT
>NW_005320408.1:0-1191 GCF_000412655.1 Myotis brandtii
GAAAAAGGAAAATCCCATGGGACAGAAGCAAAGAAAGCTTGCAGCTGGAATGGTACACGGAATAAACGAAAATGGCAGCTATAACTCCTTAAAGGGGACGAGGCTGGGGTTCTGATGCCATCCAGGCACAGGAGGCCTGTACTCCACACTCTAACAAAGCCAGATTTGTTTCTTTTGGAAAACATCCCCAGGACCTGAGGAAAGTCTCCGGCTGCTGGGGGAGGAAGGTCTGAGTTAGTTCTATGATGTCATGTGCTGGGTGAATGCTGGGAAGTGCGTGGCTCTCTCCCAGGCCGGACCTGGGCCCTTGCCAATGATGAGACACTGTCCCCATAAGCAAAATACTGACATCTCTGTGGCTGCTCTCAGCCCTGGAATGATTCTGGATGGAAAAGGGCCATGATGCTGCGATAGCTTTAAAAGACTTCAGGCTGAGGGACTGGGGCAAGGGCGGTAATCAGCACAAAACACACAGTCTGAGGACGTTGACAAACAGCAGAATAAGGAACTGTGCAGAGTCGGGAACAGAAAAGTCATAAAGAAATCATTCAGATAATCCAGTATCTCCCTTATCTGAGGCCCATATGCCCAGGCCGGTGGCACTTACACGGTCTCACTCTCAGAATCCACAAACTCCATGTTTTCTGAGCCTACGGGAAGAGGCAGCAAAGTTTTCCCCCTCACTTGCTCAAGGAGAACCATGAGGTCACCCTGGAGGCTGTGGGCGTGCCGCTGGACGTCTTGACGTACCACAGGGGGCCAGTCCAGGTGGTTCTTCCCATTGACCAAGATGGGGATCACGACCTGCAACAGAGGCACACAGGAAAGAAAGGCAGGCATTCTACTTCTGAGGCCTTAGAGAAAGACTATTCTGAGAAAGGCCTAAAAAACGATACTCCCCTTTTGCAAGCCACTGTGCTGTGAGGCCTAATATTAAGAACTAACATTAGGTACTGCCTTGACACCTGATACTATCAGGAGAGCCTCGAACAGCCTATATCCCAAGTTTCCTTTCCTATTAGTCCTACATAAGGTCCACTGGTCTAACAGTCCTCCGTACCAAGGGGAGCAGGGCTTCAGGTAGTGGGCTTCAGCGGAATTATTCAAACAAGCCAATTGCATCCTCCCACCAGAACCACTGGGAACCACACACTCTTGATAGCACAAAGCTTGCCTCCCACAATTCCAGCA
>NW_005320409.1:0-1191 GCF_000412655.1 Myotis brandtii
CCCCCTTATTTGGTCTTGATCAGAAGTGGCATGGCATTATGGGTACTGGTCTATTTGCAATGCTAATGATGTTATAATGGCATTACAATTAGCTGTAGATTATTCTTTAGTCTGGGTGCCTAGCTGGGCTGGACAGGATTAGTTTTTTTGTCTCTGGCTTCCTGCAAGCCTGTTTCCTGCTTTTGTACAGAGGGGAGGGAGGAGGTTGCCTGGTACCTTAATCTAGCTCTCCTGCCTCACAGAGAAGATGCATCTGAGGCCCCTGTCATGTCTCCCTAGAGGGAAGCACTTCCTGATGGGCTCCCAGAGGAGCCCAGAGTCCCCCAACGCCAGCCAGGAAGAGCAGGAAGATCTCAAGTAGAATGGCTTATGGCTGCTTTAAAAGAGGTTTCTGTTCCTTTGGGGTGGTAGATGCTGCTTCGGAGAACCGGAGTGGAAAACTCTATTCTCAGATCTTACCCTGAAATCCTTCTTCTCTGGTGATCTGGCCTGGAGATGCCTGAAGTCATAGGTGGACAGCGTCCTGCAGGGGATGGGCAGATGTATAAAACAATGCAAAGGTGAAACCATTTTCCTGAGGGATTTACTAGGGAGTGTTTGCATGATGGCCAACAGGGAAAACCAGGAAATCAGAGCATTGATTAAAACCAGAGTCTCTCAAGAGTCATTTATGCACAAGAGCCTGAGACCATTGTATCTCTTTGAAATGCTTCACTTGGCAGGAGGGTTTTATAACCCCGGGCTAGGCTTCATTGGCTCTGCCCGTGGGACAATACTAGTGTCCCATGACGGGTGGGTGGGTTAAGCCCATTCTCTTGTCCCACCCTTTCCATCTCATCACCTGTCCCTTCCAGGTCATTCTGAGAAAGAAAGGAAGATGGGAAATATTGGCACCTGTGTTTGTTTTCTAGGGCTGCAATAACAAAAAGCTACAATGAAAATTTATTTTCTCATGGTTTTGGATGCCAGAAGTCCAAAGTCAAGGTATTGGCAGGGTCCCACTCCCTCTGAAAATCACAGGGGAGAAACCTTTCTTTCTTCTTCCATCTTCTGGTGGTTCCGCACCTTCCCGGGCTTGGAGCAGTGTAACGGATACCTTTTCCATCTTCACCCCATCTTCTCCATGTGTTACTTCCTCTTCTCTTCCAAGGACACTTCTCACTGAGTGTAAGGCCCACTTGCCCTAATCTA
>NW_005320410.1:0-1191 GCF_000412655.1 Myotis brandtii
AGCCTATTTATGTTAGAAAGTCATTGTATTAGTTATCTATTGATAAATAACAATTTTTCTCAAGTCTTATCTTAAACCAACATTTATTATTAAAACTCACACAGTTCCTGTAGGTCAGGAATTTGAAAGAAGTTTAACTACATGTCTCTGATGATGAGTCTCTTACAAGGCTACAAACTGCTAGGGCTGAAATGATCAAAAGTCTTAACTGGGGCCGAGGGACCTATTTCCAAGCTCACTCATTTAACTGTTGGCAGTGGGACTCAGTTCCCTGCCATATGGATTTCTCTACAGGGCTCCTTATTACATGGCAGAAGTAAACCAAGAGAAAAGGGCAAGAGAGAAGGCATGGCCAAGATGGAAACTACAGTATCTTTTAAATCAGAAACTCAAAAGTGCCATGTTATCAATTTCATTGAGCTCTATTAACCGCTCAGACTTGCCCAATACAATGTGGGAACAAATTACACAAGGACATGAATATTAGAAGGTGGAAATCATTGGGGACCATCTTGGGGGCTGGCTATCACATCATTCAAACATAAGTTTGTGACATTACTATTTTCACTTGTTAAATATAATTTTCCAAGTATTCTAGGAGAAAGATGAAAATCTCAAAGACAGTATAAACCAAAAAAAGAGCATCAATAATTTATTGAATTTGATGAAGAAATATGAACCAAGAAGATATATAGAGTTTGCATCTATGGGTAGAAACATGATGATACAGAAATATCAAGAGAGTTGGTGTGGAGTGAAATTAATTAATTTTGTTTTGGCAATGTTAAATGTCAGGTGACAATAAGGCAATCAAGTGCTCTCTGGTAGGTATTTGGAGATTTGCCATTGTCCCTTAAGGGAGAATTCTGAGACAGGAATGAAGGCTTGCATATTTTTATAGCTATGAACTTTACAGTGGAGGGAATATAACTTAGGAACAGAGGTGGGAGCCAAATAATTAAGAAACGGAATGGAAAATTATGAGCAGAAAAGAAAAGAGAAACATTTCATGGATTAAAGTGAAAATGAAAACTCATTACATTTTGGTTCATAAAATCATGGGAGGAAAGAAAAGTCCAAAAACAGGTTCACTAACACCAAAGACACATCCATCACCTCAACTATGAAAACTTTTCCTGCTCAAGTTAAGATGTCACGATCATCCCTGGCAGCCTGCCTCCCCCCCCCCCC
>NW_005320411.1:0-1191 GCF_000412655.1 Myotis brandtii
TTTTGTTTTCCTTTCTTTCCTCCCCTCCTTGTTTCCCATCCAACCCCGAGTCCCAAATTCTTTCATGTTCTCCATCCTCACTGCCAGCAACACATCCCACCATCTCTCACTTAGCTCACTGCCAAGGCGTTCTAACTGGTCCCCCATTTCCAGTCTCACCCCACTCTGATTCATTCCCACATGTAGCCCGAACCCCGTTCTTAAAGCATATAAGTCATTTCCCTGCTTACATCAGATAAATGGTGTAATGGAACTCTCTGTATTATCTTTGCAACTCTAAATCTAAAATTATTTCAAAAAACATTTTATTTATTTATTTTTTTTATCTTCCAGAGATTTCCTTTTGACTTGGCAGTTCTTGTCGCCTTCTCCGGCTCCTCCTGCTCCATTCACTGTGGCTTCCTCTCCGTTCCCAGAAAACAGCAAGCTTCAGAGTCCCTCCTGACCTTCGGGACTTAGCACGGGCACCTTTTCCTCTGGGAGCTTCTTCCTCTGTTCTCCATGTTGCTTCTCTTGAGTCCTCGGGTCTCCTTGCTCAGAGATGCTCCCATGACTCCCATCCACAGCTGTTCCCTGCCCGGCCCTGCTTGCCCCTGGCTGTGGCTTCCCCGAGGGCAGAGACCTTGTCTGTCTCCTCAGCCTCTCATCCCCAGCCTCTAGCTCATTGTCTGGTTCAGGGAACATGCTCAGTATGAGTTTTCCTCTCCCTCGTCTTGAAAGGCAATTGCAGATAAGTGGTTGGTGTGCACTATGCTCTCTATCTCATTGCAGAACTTCCTTCACAGGAGCACAGCCCTTGGGACCTCAAGAAACGTGTTCACTGGGGTATCGTGAAAAATAGAAAATTTTAGAATTTATATTCCTACCCTACAAGAGAACAGACATTTTGAACAAGGTTAATAAGAAGAATGAGAAAAACCCTTTCCTGCACATTGTCTGGTTCTGGTTCCATTTCAATCCTCCCCCATCACAGCCTATAAGAAGAATATAGAAAACATGATACTGAGAGATGGAAGAAAGCAGCCTGCCACGGTGACCTTCACCCCTAATTCAGGTAAGTGTGTCTCAGGAGACCATTCTTCTGTCATCCCCTTGAAAGCTTTTGATGTCATGTGACCCTCTGCTCAGCATTTTAGTGCTTAGATTCCCCGTGCCCCTTACCCCATATCCTAGTTCAGTGCATCAGGCAAA
>NW_005320412.1:0-1191 GCF_000412655.1 Myotis brandtii
GGTGACAGGTCCCACCCACTCCTTTATTTATTTTTATTTTAACTGTATTATCATTTAAATAATTCAGTTTCAAGATAAATTAATTTTACTTATACTGTGCTTTAAGTAATTTAAGAAACTTTTAAATTTATACTAAATTTAACTAGATTTATCAACTTTTTTGCATTGAACATTTATTAAAATATAAATGCTATTTTTGAAAAATAAAATCATTATATAGTTGAATAACCAATTGATGTATTAATATCTACAATGTGGATTCATTCTAACACCATATATCCTAAATGCATTAAATTTGGTACACTTCTCTGCTGGTTTCATGTGGTTCTTCTATTAAAGATTAGAGAACAAAGCCTATCAGTTGCTACTAAATTAATCGTGATGTATTGAGATCTGGGAAATAGCATCTGTAAGGTACTTAGCCTTCCCACAGCAAGGAATTATATGAAAAGTATGGGGTAATTTAATTACTAATATCCATATCATTCTCTGTGATTCTTACTGGAACCTATTTTTAATGTACTGTTCTATAGTAAAACCAGGGCAACTTACAGAAGGCATTTGGGTAAAATTCTGCTTAGATGAAATGCAATAAAAAGTTATGGAGAATAATAGCAGAAAAACCCAAAATGAGGGTCATTTTATAAAATACTCTACCGGTGTACCAGAATATACTCCTCTAAGCAGGTCATGCAGAACAAGGAAGACTAAGAAACTGTTACCAAAACTAAGTAGATGTGACAACTAAATGTAACATATCCTGGATGAGATCCTGGAATAGAGAAAATACATTAGTATAAAGACTGGTGAAATATTAATAAAGTGTGGAACTTAGAAAATAGTAATTATTAGAGTTGCTTTCTTAGTCTTGACAAAAGAACCGTGGTGCTGTAAGATGCTAATAATTAGAGGAAACTAGGTGGTGGGTATAGGAAACTCTCTATAGTATCTTTAAAATTTTGCTGTAGATTTTAAAAAATTATTCCAAAATGGAAAGTTTATTAAAAAACAAACACAGAAAATATTAATGTTTTAAAACTATATTTCCAAACTTAACCAACATTGGATTCAAATCCCATATAGAAATGGCAATCTTAACAGCAAAAATCAATTCAATTTTGTTTTTGTTTTTTTGTGGTGTGTCTGGAGCAATTTCATGTGTTATGTCATTTGACCATGACATAGCTTTGT
>NW_005320413.1:0-1191 GCF_000412655.1 Myotis brandtii
CGAACTCCCTGCGTCCTGGGATTGGGCCCAACTTCCCTCCCCCCAGCTGGGGAGCCCGTGTCTCCTGGCTGTGTGTGGCTGTGGACACCCTCGGGGAACAGGAAGGTGACAGGGTACGGGGCTCACTCACTTGTGGTGGGCAGGGCCACAGGAGCCCAGAAGGTGGCAGCCGGCTTGCTCTAGGTTCCAGTCGAACATCTCCAGCACTTTGTGGCACTCGCCTCGCGGCCGCAGACCCAACCCAAAAAGCTGCTCCACCTGAGGGCAGAGGGTGGTGCGTGGGACACACGGGGCCAAGGGGAACCAGACCAGGGTGGGGGCAGAGGAGAACCAGAGGGGGCAGGGAGTGGGAGAGAGCAGCAGAGCCAGGCTTCAGGGCCCTGAAAACCAGAGTGGGCAGGAGGTGGTGGTACCTTCAGATACTGGGCAGCCCTTTGCACGTTCCAGCTGTGGCTCTGCAGGGCCGCCTGGCACTCCTCTGTGGTCACCCCATGCACCATGGCCTGCAGCTGGGCATACCCACCCACCGGTCAGCACCAGTTGGGCCCATTCCTCTGGGCCCCTCTGACTCCTGCCCCCCTCACCCAACAGCCAGGCCTGATACTCACCATCTGGATCTTATCTGTTGGCCGTACAGCCTCTGGCCCGTCCCCTGGGCAGCCCCTCTGTGACAGCCAAGCGGTGGCCCTCAGGGCTGGCGGCCGGACCCCTGGATTGCTGTTGTTGGTGGAGAAGTTGGCCTTGGGATCTGGAGCAGCCTGGGGCATGGGCCGAACAGTGGCAGTGGGGGCGGCAGGGGCTGGAGTGCTGGGTGGGGGCAGCAGGGGCACAGGCAAGGGGGTGGGTTCTTCGGGGCTCTGTGCCTCACGCAAGAAGCGCTGGTAGCGCTCCAGGTAGGGCGGGCGCTCAGGCAGCAGGTAGTAGTGGGTATTGCTGACCTTCTTGCCGTCGCGGACGATGGGCAGGATGCAGGGACCAGCCCGAGGACCAGGTGCCTGGATCACCTGGGGTGTGGCGTACTTGGGGTCTGAGGCAAAGCTCTGGGTGGTGGGCATGGTCTTCCCAGGTGAACTCGAGAGCCGGGGTGGCAGCGGGGAGCTGCCACGGGGCACCAGGGGACTGGGGGTCCTTGAGCTTTGAGGGGACAGGGGCTCCCGGGGAGGCACCCGGGGAGGGGAGGCAGGTCCAGGC
>NW_005320414.1:0-1191 GCF_000412655.1 Myotis brandtii
CCCCCCCCCCACCCACCCAGTGCCTGCCAACCACCATTTTATATGGAATCGGCTACATTTTAATCCCACATGTGATACCGTACAATATTGGCCTTTCTTTCCCTGGCTTATTTCACTTTGCACAGTACCCTGCAGTTTCTCCCACGTTGTCCCAAATGTCAGCATTTCCTTCTTCCTGTGGCTTCATAATGTTTCCTTGTATATTCCTTATAATATTCCACTGTGTGTGTGTCCCATTTTCATGATCTGCTCACCCAGGAGGACGTGTGGGCCGTTTCATGTCCTTGCTGTTGGGAATAATGTTGTCATGCACACGGGAGCGCCGGTGTCTCTTCTGAGATATGATTTCATTTCCTTTGGGTGTACACCCAGGACCGGGATTGCTGGGTCATATGTTCCTTCTATTTTTTAAATGTTGAAGAATTGCCACTGTTTTCCATAATTGCTGTACCCATTTACATTCCCACCAGGAGGGTAAGGGTTCCCTTTCCTCCACACCCTGGCTGTTGGTTTCCTCTTGTCTTTTCTGTAAGAGCATCCACAACATGCTGCACTAAGATGGCGAGTTTCAAGTCACCTAAGGGAAGAGGTACGACTCTCTGGCCAAAAACGGAAGCCAAGCAGGACAAGCCGGTGTGCTCCCGCCCAGAGTTAACGGCCAGTGCCCACGTCTGGCTGAAGCTTCCCCAACGCAGAAGCCAGAGGGCGGGACGGCGAGCACCCAGGAGCAGCCCCAGCACCACCCAAGGTCGGTGAATAAACACCCCAGGGCCCACCCCACTGAAGCGAGACCATGCTGAGACCCTGGCTCCCACCCGGTTTCCCAGGCTCCTCTGCGGATCCAGAGCCGAGCCCTCGTGGCTGAGTGCACGCCCTTCATTAGCTCCCTCTCCCTCCCCATCTCTCTTCTCACTCTCCTCCCCAATGCTCCCTGCACCTGCCGGATAAACCACCTGCACTCCAGGTCCATCCTCAGGGTCTCTTCTGGGTACAAACTCAACGGGGTCTCTCAGCAAAAACAGATTTCCCCCGAGGGCTGTGGAAGCTCAAAGAACTGAGAGGAGTGGGAGCTCCCAACCAGGCCCAGCAAACAGGCAGGCCCAGGAGCTCAGGAGGCCGGGCCTGGCCAGGACCTGCAGCAGGAAGAGCCAGTCCACGCGTGGCCACAGCCCTCAGGGAAGAGCCCAGTCC
>NW_005320415.1:0-1191 GCF_000412655.1 Myotis brandtii
TTTCAGTTTACAACCTGGCCCTTGCTTACATCTCTAGCCTCAAGTCTTGCTGTGTGCCTCAAACTCTTCATCTGGTCGAATGTTCAAGTCACTCCAAACTGCTCTCCATTTGCCTCAACAAGCCATCCCCTTTCATGTCTCCACATACACCCACAATTTTGCTTTGAGTAATTATAGCAAACACTTATCATAGTGCTTACTATGTGCACATACACATATATCTCTAGTGCTTAATATATGCAGAACTTTTGATTCATTCAGTCTTTAACAATTCCATGAAATATACTGTTATTAACCCCATTTTAGACTTGAGGAAATCCAGGCACTGAAAGGATAATTGACTTGTTCAAGGTCACAGGACTAGTAAGCAACCAAGGCAAGGTGTGAACCCAGGCGTTCTGCCTCCTAATTCCTTACTATTGATCACAACAGAGTACTGTCTGTGGATGCTCTGCCCCTGTGGTTTCTTCTGAAGACTTCCTTCTCCTTCTTCAAATATCACCTCCACTGTGAAGCCCCCCTTGATATTCCCCAGGAATGGGTGCAACTCTTTTTTCTAGGATCAACAGCACTCTGCACACACATATTGTGTGGTAACAGCCTGCTCATGAGTCTGATTCCCTACCAATGTGTGAGGTCCCTGAACATAGGGCAGGTCTTATTTCTCCTGATGCCTTTGAGCACTCATTACATATTTGATCAACTACAGATGGCTGAATGCACTTTCTCTCCATTTTTCAAATTCTTTCAACAAATAACAGAATCAGAAGGGAATTACGTTCCCTCAGAAATTGTGACATGGCTCCTTCAGGGTCTGGCCACCGTCACTGATAACCACTATCATTTTCTGGGTATCTCACCCACCAGGCAAGATGTCCATTCAGATTTACGTTTAGTAGTCCACACGAACAATAAATACCACTTTTGATTTTTCAGATATTAAATTACACTATATTAGAGGTAGATATGAAATGATAATGCAAGCATGATTTCTCAAACTCAAAATGCCTCCGTGAAGAATATGACAATCTCCTTCCTTGTTGAGAATTACTGGGTAGGATGGATGGGGGAAAGTGGATTCACGTTTGCACAGATAGGAGTATAAATTGGAACGAGAAAGTGTGGGTGGATGAGAGAGGATGGATAAAATGAGGAGTGGATATGTGGATGATGGATGGATGATGCATGGAT
>NW_005320416.1:0-1191 GCF_000412655.1 Myotis brandtii
TTTCACATCGCCTCAATACATCTCAATCTTTCTGTTTAATAAAGAAAAAACCTGAGGCTCAGGGTTTTTGGTAGATAACAGTGTCTAACTAAAATTTAATAATACTGTCTTTTTGCATGTTTTCTTTTTGTTGTTGTTAGGGGAATATATTTAAGGTTATCTTCTATTCATAACGGATATATTTTAAAATAAAATTAAGATTTTATATTAAATATAGCACATCAATTTAAGAATACCATTTAAATAGTGTAGAGTAGGTAGTAGGGTATGTGATAGGGCAACTTGCCAGGGAATGTAGTGGATCCTAGATATGCTAAAGTCAAGAAAGTGGTACATGAGTGCCTGCTATTTAGAGAGAACATGGAGCTGATATAGTTACATATTTAAATGTCAAATGAATCATTGTCTTCCCTACACGTTAATGATGAATTTGGACAGAGACTGACTACCTTTTGTGAGTTTGCAGAAAGTCCAGCTGAAGGTGATCCAGAAGGCTTTATGGAATGCAGCAGTAAGAAGAAAGTTTAGCTATACCAAGGATTAGGCATACCTGAATAGAGTAATGTTCTGAAAATGTAATGTTCAGATGAATCTCCAGGGGATCTTCTTAATATGCAGGTTTCAATTTAGCAGATCTGGGATGAGGCCTGAGAGTCTGCATTTCTAACAAGTTCTCAGTAGAGGTCCCTGTTGTTTATTTATCATAGCAAGAAGCACAGAAAGCTTGCACTGAATTCCTGGTAAAGGATCCTTGGATACAGCACATTGGGGATAAGCCAACAAGAGTGGGCTGATTTTGTAACTATCACCTGGATTTTGTGGGCTAGATCTCTGCATTATAACTCAATAATGGGTGTTATGACATTGTAATGGAAGGGTATGCCCACCCCTAAATAAGCAGACTGCTTAGATAGCAGACAGGGCAGGAGTGAATGTTATAAAGATATACATTCATATGGAAATGCCCAGACCTGAGGGCAGACACACATGGGTTCGGGCAAACAAGAGCACAGAAATGTTATCATTATGAGTACACTGGGATACATGGTGATATGCACTGTGTTACTACACACAGATTGTAAAAAATCGGTGCAGAGAAAAGACAGAGCAGTGGTGGGGATTTCAACTCTCCAGACATCTGCTGGAAGTCTCAATTGGTTAACAGCCCAATGTCTACCAGGTCCTTGACTC
>NW_005320417.1:0-1191 GCF_000412655.1 Myotis brandtii
TCAGTCCGAGGTTTAACCCTATAGAGGCTCCCCACATAGAACCTACTGCAATCACACATTCTCTGTTCTTATTTACTTATTTCCTTGAAATTGTCTCTCCTCCACTAGAATGTCAACTGCTAGGAAGGAGGGGCCTGGCTCTATTCATCATCCCAGTACTGCATATGGAATCACATCCTCTCTCCATCCCCCGAGGCCTGATGAAGCTCTGAGATTGCTTGAAAACAGGGTTCCCCAACGCACTTCAGGGTTACACACTGTGAGTGTTCTCCCAAAGTAGCAGAGGGAACTCCTGGCCTTTGCCCTCCCCACAGCCACCCCCTCCTCCACACACCCAGTGGCACAGCCGTGCGGAGCCTCCGCCATATCATATTTCCTCACACATTTGCTCCTGTATGGTCAGTATTTAGCTGTGAGTTACTGTCTCACAAGAACTGGCAGGGATTTCTTGGTTAATGCCCAGTGTAAATAGAAGATATTCTAGAAATAAAAGTACAGCTTCCTTGCTCATAGAGGGCCATCTTCTTGCCATGTCCTCACATGGCAGAAGTGCCTTTTATAAGGGCACTAATCCCACTCCTGAGGGCTCCACCCTTATGACCTATTGACCTCCCACAGGCCCCACCTCCTAATACTATCATATTGGGGCTTAGGTTTCAAAGTAAGAATATTGTGGGTGGGCCCAGACATTCAGTTTATGGCAGCATATTTAACAAAATGATATCTCAAGAACAAAGGCCAACTGAGGGCATTTCAGCCTAACAAAAACTCAACGATAGCTCAGGAAGAATAAAAATGACCCTAAATAGGAAGGTCTGAGAAGCAAGAAGGAATGGCAAGGTGGGATGAAAAGGTGCAGAGAAATCTAGATGGTCATTGCGTTCATAACCTAAAAATAATCATCTAATAAGTAGATTTAATGAAAAGGCAGGACTGAAATCCTGGGCAACAAGAGCATATAGCAAAACAGGGAGGTGACTCGGTTTAAAATAGTCCACATTCATTGTAGGTTCAGGCAGGGCAGGGACTGGTAATAGTCACAAGATTCACATTAAGATTATGAAGTTTCATGTGCATGGGAAAATTTAAAGATAACCACTTAAAGAGTAAAGCCAGGGGCTATAACTTTTATCCTGAGAAAGAAAAAAAAATTTTTTTAATCTTAAGTTTTACAGACCAGAGAAGAAAAGT